>NC_141551.1:20705000-21005000 GCF_021556685.1 Rattus norvegicus | reverse complement strand
ACCAGCAGTCTCAACTGACCTGCACCCCTGCGATTGCTTAGACACTAAGTCACTAACCAGGCAGCATACACAGCTGATATGAGGCCCCAAGCACATATATAGCAGAGGACAGCTGGGTCTTGACTCAGTGAAAGAAGATGCGCCTAACCCTCAAGAGACTTGAGGTCACAGGAAGTAGGTCACTGGAATCTTAAGATACATACAGTACAAATACAAACTTTTTAAGTTGCCTCATTTTATTAAGATTTTATTTTTCTTGTACGTTCAATTATATATGTATATATATATATATATATATATATTGTATGCACATACCCGTTAGGTACATATACACATGTATGTATATACATACATGTATATATTGTACATATATACATTTATGAATATTTTGTGTGTACATATATACACACATATGTATACACATATATACATATATATATATACACACACAGGCACACATGTATACACACACATTGTATGGTGGGGTAGGGAGGAAGTTATGTGAGTGCAGAAGAGGACATTGGGGCAACTGAAACCAGAGTTATAGATGATCCTGAGCCATCCTATGTGGGTACTGAGAATTAAAATTGTGTCCTTTATAAGAGCAGTGCATGTGTGTGAGTGTGGATGTGCGTGTGCTTGTGAGTGTGCATGTTTGTTTGTGTTCTTAACTACTGAGCCTTCTCTTCAGTCCACAGATCACCTTTTAAAAAGTCGAAGTATTTTGATAATAAGGACCGTTTCAATGATTCAACATGTTTCTTTAGAGACCTTAATAGGACAACTCTCAAATTTATATGGAATAATATCCAGAATAGCTAAAATAATTTTACACAATAAAAGAACTTATGATTGCATCATTATTCCTGATTTCAAGCTGTACTACAGAGCAATGTAATTAAAAACTGCAAGGTACTAGAATAAAACTAGACATGTTGATCAACAGAATTGAATTGAAGAACCAGAAGTAAATTTCTACATTTCATAATTGACAAACAAGTCAAACACTATACACTGGAAAGAAAACAAAGAATCTTCACCAAGTGGTGCTTATCTAATTGATGTGTGTACATAGAAGAGTGCAAATAGATCCATATCTATCACACTGCACAAAACTCAAGTCCAAGTGGATGAATGACTTCAACATAAAAGTGGATATGCTACATTTGATAGAAAAGTAAGTGGTGTCCCATTTGTTGAATGTTGATCTTAGAGTATGACCCATTGTTCAGGAAATGTTCCTCTGTGTCCATGTCTTCAAGGCTTTCTCTTTCTATTCTATTAATTTGAGTGTATCTGGATTTATGTGAAAGTCCTCAATTACTTGGACTTGAGCTTTGTACAAGGAGATAAGAATGGACTGATTTGCATTCTTCTACATGCTGACTGCCAGAAAGCCAGGTCAGGGAGGCAGGAATGGGTGTGTGAAGGGGGAAGGGGGATGGGATAGGACTTTTTCGAGGGAAACTGGGAAAGTGATAACATTTGAAATGTAATAAAATTCATAATCCAATACTAAATACTTCAAAAAGAAAGGAAGGAAGGAAGGAAGGAAGAGAGAGAGAGAGAAAGAAAGAAAGAAAGAAAGAAAGGAAGAAAGGAAGAAAGAGGGAAATAGCCTTGAACACACTGGCACAGGAGACAAGTTCTGAACACCCTCAGTTCTGATACTAGGATCAACAATTAATAAATGGAATCTCATAGCATGGAAAAGATTTGTAAGGCAGACAAGACCATCAAAGAAAATAAGGCAGACTACAAAAGCGGAATGGTTTTCACTGAGTGCTTTTATATTAATCTTATGAACATATTGCTTTAGACCTTTATTCAAACTATGTACCGGATTATTTTTTCCTAACTTGATACCAGGTAGAGTTATCTGGGAAGAGAGAATATTAACTGAGGGACTGATTCCTTTGATTGGACTATAGACAAATCTTTGGAGGAATATTCTTGATTAATGATTCGTGTAGGAGGGCCCAGCCCTTTATGGGCAGTAAGCTTCTAGGTTGTATGACTGAGCAAGTCATGACTAGCATGCCAGTTAACAGCATTCCTCCCTGGCTTCTGCTTTTGTTCCTGCTTCCAGGTTCCTACCCAGACTTGCCACCAGGATGGACTTATAAATCATAATATTAAATAACTGTTTCCTCCCCAGGTTGTTTTAGGTCATGGCATTTATCACAGTAATATATAACAGAACTTACGCTCACTTCAGTCACAATATCTCCCTTTGTCATCTATCATAAAGGAAATCCCACAAAGCCAATGCTAGGAATATTCTCTATCTCGCATCTGAAGGTTGCCTGGCCCACTGTCCATATCAGTAATCTACACAGGCACCATGTATGAATTGGAATTCTCTGACCTCAGTCTCAGAAAGCAGCTTGGGTAATGAGAAGAGATAAATGCAAATGCTGGCCAAGCCCAAAAGGGCACAAAGTGCCCTACACTGATCAACAAAACAGTAAAAGTCTGTTCGAGGGAGAGAGGTCAGTGTTCTGTTGATCTTTGCAGCCTTTGGCTTCTATCCCAAGCTTGGCTTGATAGGTAAACACTATTACTCAATATAAAATTGCCCAACCTTTCTTCAGTGTAGCCCTATAGTGTTTGACTCTATGACCTGTTCTTAAAATGACTCTTAGGGGTTGTCCACATGCTGTACGCAGAGAATATTATTTTCCTTTATTTGTTAAACTTATTTAGGTCATTAACCTTTTTCATAACCCTTTGATCTTCCCCACCACTGGCTTCAGTATCAGAGACAAAAATAATTGACCCATTGTTCAGAACCATCCTAATAAGAAATTCCATAGCTCTCTTGGAAGCGGTCTCCCTAGTTCCGTGTTAGCTACCTCGATCAAATGCTTTCTTAATGTCCTACCCCATAAAGGCAAATCCAAGCACACAAACTGCCCAACTACTCTACAAGCTTTCTGAACATTTTCTACAGCAGAGAAAATCAGACATTAAGAATCCTGAACTAAACTGCTGACCAAGCTTTCTGTATTCAAGAAGGCAATAATTTAAAAACAATGTCATCTATGGCTTTCAAGATTCCTGTCTGAAGTAGTGGCTGAACTGAAAAGAAATAAACACTGTGCAGAGCCAGTGGTAGAACTTGTGATGTCTGTAGTCTGCCAGATCAACAGCGGGAGGCCAGATAACTCTAGTTCATAGCGGATGCCTCTTTCCTTTTTAAACTCTAAAGATATGCAAAATTACTTTCAAAGTGTTCGCACAAAGGAGTTAGCGAAAGCATCGTATCTTCTTAAATGTTCTGAGTCTGTCCACTGCATTCTGCATGGGCAGTGCAAGTGAAGTCCTTTGCCATTCCAGAGTGGTGCACAAATGTTTGCTCTGTAAACACATTTGTGTCTTTCTAGAGAGTTTGCACCATTGCAAGATCCAGTGCATTCATTTCACAAATTTTAAAAATGTACGAAATTCTGTCTTACCACACAGAATTATCATGTTGATCACCATTAAGCATGTTTCAAAATCACCCCAGGAATGGAGAGATAGTTTAATTAGTAATGGTTTTGCCTGCAAAAGTATCTCTGAAAACCTGAACCCATGAAAGAAAAGTTAGAGGTCATAACGCATTTCTGCAATCCTAGTGCCGAGAAGTCATAGATAGAAGGAACCCTTGAGTTTCCTAACAAGCCATCCCACTTCATATTCATGCCAATGAAAGACCTTGCCTCAAAATAGAAAGATGCATAGCACCTAAATAGCAACAGCTGAGATTGTCCTTCTGGCTCCTTGGTGAATTCCCCAAGCACACATACCTATAGCAGTTGCTGCCATCTGACCAGTTAAGGCAGAAACACTGGGGCTGCTCTTTTATAACCTTAGCTCAGAATCCAATCTGCTTCTGCAAAACATTACAATCTACCTTCCTTTGTCTGCCTACCGTGTTGACACTTTGGGTAACTTCCAAGTTGAGAAGAACTTCAAAATACTGTTCCTGTCCACCCAGCACTACCAGATGTTCCTTATCCCAAGAGAAACCAGGGTAAAGGTGTTTGTAAGTAAGGTATGTATGTTGCATGAGGCCTTTCTGTGTTTCTATAGCCATGGTGACATTGAATTTATTACACTGAATATACTACACGTAATTAGAATTCAGCTATTCTGATTTTTTATGAATTTAGCCCTCAACCAATTTGAATTTTAAAAGTCTACATTTTTACCTATTTTTTTGAGTTCCTAGATAATGACTAGACATTGGGCTCTGAGGCTCACCAAGACACTTCTTACTTACTCTGGGGTTCTATAAACCATCTGGCATTACTGAACTAGTGAGGCAGAATCTCACAGCTACCTTTAAGGGCACTTCAGGGTGGCTGATGCACTTGAGCTGTCCGTAGGCCATGAACAGCCCCATCCTTTTGTCTGGGGACAGTTTTTATGTGCCTGGCTCCATTCAGATTGCTGCTTGATAATAGCTTCAGAGACCCTAGAAATTGGCAGCTGAAGAAAGGTAGAAAGGAACCAGGAGCTTTTCACAGATCTATTATCTGCTCACCTTCATGAAGGAAGAAGGGATATCTAGCTATTTCAAAGTTACAAAAGTTCATTTTCCAATGCCAAGGTGGAGTATATGTGTACTCATTTGTTTCTCGCAAAAATAAAAAGAAAAAATAACCACAAACCTGTAGTTTAAAAGACTCTAGTGGTGTTGGGAATTTAGCTCAGTGGTAGAGCCCTTGCCTAGCAAGCGCAAGGCCCTGGGTTCGGTCCCCAGCTCCAAAACAAAAAAAAAAAAAAAAAAGACTCTAGTAAGAGAGGGTAATGAACTACACATGCCACAAAGGTAGAAGGAGAATGCATTGTCACAGGGAAGGAAGGTGGCATCCAGACGGAGCAGGCCTGAAATGGTTGCAAGGAATGGGTGTGTTGGAATATAGCAAGATGAGATGACATATTTATATACATTTAACACAACTTTTAAAGGGAGTGCTTAGTTCTCTGCCGAGTGCTAGTTCACCATGCTCTTCACCTCTCATGCTCTCTTACAAAGCCACATGGACCTATGAAAGGCCCTGCTTTTCCAGTTCTTTTACTTCAACTGTAGCATAGTTAGTTCGGGATTCTCTCTCACTTCTTCTCAGATGGAGAAGTGTTTTCCTTTGTTCCCATAGCCATTTTGTTAACCTTTCATACATTAAGACATATGTACACTTATAGGATCCACTTATTATGGCAATAGTCTGCAAATATGGGGCTATCCAGAGAACTAGTCACAGTGTCTGATTGTCGCTGCAGGGGTTCTTCTTCAAGAAGGTGACCTTTGACCTGGGATCTGAGGACTGAGAACAAGTCAGCTGTGCAGGAAAGACCCCATGATAATAGTCCGCAAATATGGGGCTATCCAGAGAACTAGAGTGCCTGATAATCATTGCATGGTTAATCCTATTCCAAGCAAAGATTACTTCTCTTTCCAGAAGGTGACCTTTGTCCTAGGATGTGATCACTGAGAAAGTGTCAGCTGTAGGGACAGATGGAGTCAAACACTAAGAGTGAGGTCAGAACTCTGGGGCAGCAAGTCAAGTAAGAGAGGGCGTGTGTTTCACCGCAGAGAGGAAACAGCACAGAGAGCTGTGGATGGAGGTTCCAATTGCAGGCCAGAGTCCAGTGTGCTAATCTCCCAGGATGTGCTTGAGGAAACTGCCGGAGTGCTTAAAGCTCTGGCACAGTTGGATTGAAAGGTTCTTTGAACTTCTGGCAAAAGATGGGCAGAAGCTTGAGACCAGTTAGAAGTTTGAAACAAGAGCGCAGATGAATCAAAAAGTGCCACAAACTTAGCTGGGCAGAGCTCTGGGAGCAGTGGAGATGTTTATTCCCTTCATATCAGAAACTGGCTCTAGAAACCTGGGCGATGGGTTCACTGATCTACAGTAAAACGGGTGGGTGAGTTATGTTCCCATAGAATTAGCTGTTTAGAGGAAGACTCTTTACCACTGAACTGTCTGAACTCAGCTGGACGCATTGCTAATGGTGCAATTCTATTTAGGGCACATTAGGACAGGTGTCCTTCATAATCCCTCAAATAACAACTCAGCGTGGACCACGGCACCATTAAATGCTCAGTAACTCACTTAACCAAATGCAGACTGTTCCTCTTCTGTGTGCGGCAGACAGAGGCTAATTATGCTCGTGGATGACTGCTTATTCACTGAGAAATAAATAGCAGAATGCCAGATTACAAAAACGATGGGACAGAGAGAGCTTTTCAAAATCACGCTATAAAACCAGGGACAAATTTTGTTTTGCGTTTTGTTTGGTACACAAGGCTAGTGCTAGTACAAACTCTTGTTGGCCTTATGGGTCTTTCTTTCCTCCTCCTCCACTGTGACCAGCCTATGACCATGGATGTAACCAGTCGGCCATCAACTTGCCCAGAAAGAATCAAACCTTGTTAACTTCAGTTGACCTTCATCACTTTCGAAATCACCACAGTGACAACAGCAGTTGCAGTAACTATAGCTATAAACGTCCCCCACCCCGGCCTGCCTTCCCTCCCTTTTATTTCACTCCCCTCTGATGGCAGTGAGCGCAGCGGACAAGTCTGTCATTAACTATTTGCAAATGATCGCTTACTCACTGCAGCTGTTTGCTAGCCCGATGGCCAGGCCAAGCACAACTGCTCAGATGCACCAGGCCAGCCTAGCTGGGCAGCTCCCCACACATCTGCAACTTCCCCAATTGCCTCAGGAAGAACCAGGCTACCGAACCCCGAACTAGCAGAATATGTGTGGCTTTCCACAACTGCCAGCTTCCCACATCTCCGCTTCTCCTGCTTTTAGCATCACATGGGGAGATAGGCTGACAGGTTGACAGGTGCTACACCAGTAGCCTTCCCTCCTGTAGATGCCGCTGCACGAAGGACAGAGGGTAGAGAACCCTGGCGAGCCTTCCGACTAGTCGCTGAGAAAATCAACACAACTACAACCGCTGCCTGGGTCCTCTGCATTTTAAAAGCAGCAACCTGCTTTGTGCTTCCGCTTATTAATTTTCGCCAGCTTCTAAAGGTCAATGACCTGGCAAGGCGAGATTCACAAATAACAGGTGCAGAGCTTCCACTGTCTGCCTCCATGGGACATCTCTCTGTCACTTTTATTTACTGAATCAATCCACCAGTGTCCAGCAGGAGAACAACAGCTAAATGGCCATTAATTGTGGGCTGATGTGCAGATGAAACAAACCTCCAAAGGGACTGTAAACCTTTGTTCCTTCCCTGCCTCCTGCTCTCACTGCGGGATTAGCAGTAAATCATATTGAAACTCATCCCCTTATTAAAAACTTACCCTGAGGGCCGTCTCAGGAGAGCTACACTAACCTCTCCCCATCCTTTCCCTCCTGATCCTCTCTTCCCCCCACCTGTCCCTTTTTCCCTTCCTTTCTTTGTTTCATTTTGATGAATATTTTTCATCTTTCCTTTTGTGGTTTTTCTGTCTCTATTTGTTCTCACTCATCTATGTGGGTTTATCCCCAGAGATAATGGCCTTTGATTAGTTATGTCAGGTCCGAGGCAACATTATTTCCTGTTCTCTTTTGGCCATGCATATATAGGTATGAATATACCTACAGCTGATAATAGCATGCAAGACAAAAATAAACAAAGAAAGAAAATTCTCCCCAAAAGGAATAATTCCCCCCTTTCCCCTTTTCTTTCATTATTCTCCAGTAAAGCTCTTTAACTCCTTAGAGTGCAAAAGGAGCTTAATTAAAGTGTAAAAGGGAATTTTTAAAATAAGCAATAGACAAAGAAGAAATCCAATGGAAATGTGCTTTACAGAAAGCACCAGGGAACATAATGTGACTCTGGTATTGTCTATAGGATATGCAGTCAATGCTACTGGCAGCTAGTCATTGATATGGTTTGGCTCAGGGGCCACAAAGGAGGCAGCCACCCACTTACAATTAAGACCCTCAACTGGTCTCTACAAGATTCCAGTCCATAGTAGATTGTAATAATTTTTATATTAAGTATAATCTTTTCTCCTTTGCAAATGGTACATCTTAAGGTTAATTATTCATCTACCTTTTTACATAGGTTATACTTTTCTGTTGTCTTGGGAGGACTGGATTTGGAGAAGAACTCGGTTTGATTGAATGGGACAGATGAAGTTAAATATATCATCATTTATGATCTTTCCTCAATAGGCAATGATGAAGAGGAAACGGAAAGGTGGACATAAGAAAATCTTTCATATTCTACAGCTAGCCTAAGGAAGTCTTCCTACAACCTATATGCAGAGTTGAGGACAACATTATACAAGCCATATTTGCTCTGACAGCGTCCCCACTGACTTCCTAGGAATTGTCATCATTGTGGAGTCAGGACACAGTAAGAAGTGATCTACATGGATGCAGCTACACTTACTTGCAGAATGCTTGTGAAATATTGATGACTGAGAATATTCACAGGTGAGAGTTATTTGTCATTCAAAATTCCAGGATACTAGAAAAATGGCCAGATTTTATAAAGGAATATCAGAAATATATAACGCTTCCCTCATAATATGTTTGAAATATTTTGGAGGAAAAATGATTTAGTTTTTGGAATACAATCTTTAAATCTAAATAACACATGACTCATAATCAAGTCTGGCATGCTGATGAGACTCTGGGTTTGTTAAGCTTTCATTAATTTATTCAAGAAATACAAACGCGGAGTTGGGGATTTAGCTCAGTGGTAGAGCACTTGCCTAGCAAGCGCAAGGCCCTGAGTTCGGTCTTCAGGTCTGAGAAAAATAATACAAACGCTATATGGTTTGTAGGGTTACAGCAGAAGACAGGGACTAACATGGTCTCTCCCTCCAGAAGACAGGGACTAACATGGTCTCTCCCTCCATCAATCTGAGTAGGATCTTCAAAAGTGAAACAATCTCTACAAATGCTGAAAATACCAAAGTTTCAGACAGGATAACTGGGTTTGAGCTTCTGGAGAGGAGTTTGTGGTCTCCAATATTGCTTCCCTATGTGGGCTGTGGCCTACCACAGCCTTATGGCTGTAACCACAACATTCTACTTCCCTCTCTTAGTAGTTGAATAAGGATTTTGCTTGTTATAGCCAGAAAGCTACCCTGTTAGAAGCAGCATCATTTCATTCCAGCAGACCTCTTGTCCTCATGATGTTAAAAATTTGCAATCAAAAAGGTTAAGAGCTATAAAGTATGATGTTATACTAAAGTCTATGTCATGTGTCTGCTGTAAGGAGGTGAGAACAAGAAATATGCTCACGTAGTGGTTTGAGGTTTTCCACGGAGTATGAAACGCCAGCTATAGGGAAGGAACTGCAGAGCAGAGAGAAGTAGAACAGGAAAAAGAAGGAAGAAGGCGACATTCTGAAGACACAGGCGCTGTAGAGACCACATTAAAGACATCTCAGTTCATCAGAAAACATTTTAACAAGGACAGGCATGGAGGCCTTTGAGTCACTTTGGCATTCTTATAATCTCTGGATGCCATGGAAGATGGCGTCTGTGCCCTTATCATCTCAGTTACAAGATCACCCTGTGAACTTTAGTAAATCAGGTAACAACTTTAGTTCTCACGTTCCTCGTCTCCAGCATAAGACATTCTATATTAAATTTCCCCTCAGTTATTTCCATGTTACCTTTCTGATTATCTAAGTGAATGTTAAAGTTACAAAGTCAGTGTTGATCTCCATTGTTGACTAGATTTGGAGTCATCTAGTTTATTCACTTCTGGGTATTGCCTGAAGGAGAGCCTCACCTTGGATGCGGGTTGGAGTTCCAGACAACAAATGGGAAACAGGGAGACAGCAAGCTGAGCATGAGCGCCTACCTCACTCTACCTTCCAACAGCAGATTCAGTGTGACCAACTTCTCTTGTTCCTGACATCATGCCTCCTCCACTGGGAAGGACTGCATCTGATCACTTTCAACAACATACCCATCTTGTATTTGAGTTACTAGGTCATATATTTCATCATAATAGTGAGAAAATGAGGTGTGCACGGAACTGGGTTCAGTGGCATGACGTAGGATACAGTATCACTGACTTGATGGCTAGGGTTTCTTTTTGTTTGTTTTTCTTTCTTAAATCAATGCTGGCAAATTAAATTTCTCCATGTGGCATTAAAGAAGAACTGTAGTAAACTAGAATACAAGTGATGGTAATTCCCACAGTAGCTTACTCATCCATACAATATCTGTAAATTTTTAAATACAATTTTACAAAAAAAGAAAAAATTACCCAGCAGTGGTTCCTTTCAGCAATTCTTTTTAGTGTTCAAATCATGTGTTTGACACTACAGATAAACTCAGACCTGCAGGGGAGTGAAAGGCTGGAGACAGAATGCCAGGTTTAAGGGTTTAGGGTAGTTCAGATGGACAACTGGGCTTTTGGAATGTCTCTTTTAAGTAGCAGAGCTGGCTTCCTTCCAGTGGTGGTTGATATTTCATCATCAGTGGGATAGTAATGAAGTTAAATATATTTCCAGCAAATATCATTATAGTGAACTAGTCATGAAGAAACCATTAGTGACTAAAAAATGAAGTATGGCAAAGAGACCCCACAGATCATATTCATGTTGATTATGATAGGTCAGAAATAAAGACATTTCCTTGTCGCTTACTGAGTAGGCCATCTTCTAATTCCTCTCTACATTTTGTGGAATTTTCCTTTAAGATGTAGAAGTTTCATTTCATTATACAGAAGCAAGGACCTGTTTTATCATCCTAAATGAAAACTAGACACCTAGAATTGTGCTTGCTGTCTCTAGTCACACTGGAAGCAGGTTGACAACTGAAGAATTCATAAGATTTCTACAAGTTAATTCGGTAGTCCATCTGTTAAATTAAATAAACTATTAATATATTCATGTACCGTGTCCGGTACTGGTTCCTGACAAGACAAAGAAAGTGTCAACCGGTACAAGCTTTACACATCACCAAGCAGCCTAGGTAAGATCGCATAGATGAGACCACTGTTCTCTGAAGACAGAAAGCAATTGACAAGTATTGTTCATGAGGAAACCTAAAATAAAGGTCCAGGATTACTGCCTGAAAACTGTGCAAATCTTAACCTTTCTTTAGGAACATCATTCAAGAGGCAAGCATTACCAAATTTTGACAGAAAGGTTTTTCTTCATAGCACTTTCTTAAAAAAAGAATTCTAGCACCATTATGGGACAGGACATGACTATTCCTTGATCCTTTGAACATTTCATGGGGCTACAATGGGAAGGAGAAGTGTTTCATGTTGGAAAAGCGTATGTCACTGTTCAAAGTAATACATAATGTATCTGTCAATTCACAGGACAAAGCTCCGCCATCTACTATAAAATTCAGACCTCAAGGGTATATCCCGTGACATGTAACCCTGGATATGTGTAACTATGGAGATTTTTTGAGGAAAAAGTGCCATGAGCTTTATTGATTTATCAGGTAACCATCTTCAGAGATGGGAAAAGAGTCATTAATTAATTAGATATTAAATAAGAAATGTACTTTTCTTCTTACAAAAGAAAGACCCTAGGCCCAGAGGAGTTGTGGGTGTGTATTTTCTGCTCACAGAGCAGTGTTTGGTTCTTTAAAAACGATTCTATCATGTTCAAGGCTTAGTTTGCTTCTCCTAAAATCACCATGGACTTTCTCTTCATACTGGCCAGACTTGTAATCCAAAGGGACTGTCCAGAATCCAGGAGAGAATGGGCATCATTTCTCCTTAGTAAATCTTACTGAAGTACTTAAGGTAGTTAGAACATGACTCTGGATTGCTCAATGGTACATATATGAAAAAAATCTCTGGATCAGGGCAGAAAAACAAAATATTCATTTTGTAAGATGTGAAATACACAGAAAAATTTTTATTTGAAAAAACATATTTTATTTTGGAGGGTATTGTTTACACCAGTAGAGAAAGCAGTGGTACACAGATTTAGGATACAGAGAATCCTGCAAAGGCAATAACATATAAAATGTTTGTTGGGGATTAGGTATGGCAAGGGGTTTACAATGCCCTTGGGAGGGAGAAGGAACCCACTCGCAGTTCCAGAAGAACGGTAACCATGCTCCTATTTTTATTTTCCTGACAATGATGATATCTGAACAGACTCCATTGTGATGGGCCTGGGCACACTTACATGTTATTAATATCAATGAAATCTTTATGTTGATTGGATTTTCATAAGAGCTCCGAAGCCTATAAAAACCTCACATAATGACAAATGTAGTTATAACAAAAACGGTTTTAGAGTGAGGCAGATTTAATCTCTAGCCACTGTGACAAACCAATCGAAACTCGAAGAGCCATGCAACCCTGAATTTTGGCCTCAATTCTAAAGCCATGTTACTCTAGATTGCTCTCTTGGTAACGTCATCCATTGTTTTCTGTCTCTGCAAGCATCCTGCCCCACTTTCTGTTCGATGGTCCCATTCGAATAAATCTTTCGAGCCATTTTCAAGTACTTGTGCTTTCAAACTTCTGTGCAGTTGTGTGCCTTTCCCCAGTGATTTCTAAAGCAGCATCCATTCACACCAGATGAAAAGGGCATTGATAAAGAAAAGTTTCCAACCAAGTCCAGCCAGGTGAAGTAATGTGTTTATTGGGGTTACATACAGGACCATGTGAGGGAAAGGCAGCTACACCATCCAGAACTCCACTTCTGTCCAAGGTCAATTTATATAATCTCTGGGGAGGGAGGGATTTGTGCTATTCTATTGGAGCTGTCCTGAATCTTGTGAGTCTCATCTCCCTCTCGCTTTCCCTCAGTGATTAATGAAGCATCTTCTCAACCTGCAATGCCTCTAGAGGGCAAACATTTCCTTCAGATGGGCCACTATGAGAAAACATAGATATTTCCATTACAACTCTTAACAGTAGCAAAACTAGTTTTGAAGTAGCAACAACGTAGTTTTGTTTGGGGGTCACCATTATCATGAGGAACTAACTGTAGTAAAGGGTTGCCGAATTAGGAAGTTGGAGAACCATGGCAGTAAGAGGTGTCAGAGCTGGTTTTCTTTAGGTCACAGGTTCATATCCACACTGAGGACATCTCTGTACGTTACCTTCATGTGTGATGTTTTGGTTCCTGATCCTTTCTTTTTCCCACTTCCTTATCTGTTGCCTAAATCTCCCACCTATCGGGATTCTGGTCAAACAAAAATAAGTTCTGCCTCACATAGTGTTCCTGTCTCTTTTAAGTCAGTTTACCACAAAAATGTTCCCCTGGATGCCCCACTTGAATGTTTGACTAACAAGTGTTCGGTGAGCAAGTGTTAGACCACTAGGCACTGTAGGTCTTTATAGTTTAACACATCATGTAGAACCCGTTTAAGACTGATTTATTTTCTTATAACATTTTCTTACTACACAGTGGACCCCTAAGTAAAGGCTTCTACTTTATGAGTCTAAGGAACTCTCAAAGTTTCATGATTTGGTGACTCATTTGCTATCTCCCTTAATTACAAGTTATTTTAACTGGTTTATTTTTAGAGCCTTAATTCTGAGCACAGTGATCTCATCTTCCTTCTAAGAGCAAACCACTCTCTTTTTACACACTTTCACTGAGTTACTAATCATTCATTCATTCATTTGTTCATCTGTTCATTCATTTGTACATTTGTTCATTTGTGCCTTCAATGGACTGTCTTAATTTTAAGTACATAAACAAACTTTCAATCCTTTGCCTTCCTTATTACATCGTGTTTATTTCTTGTCCTCTAGACCATTTCCTTGTGATTCAAGCAAACACATTTGATTTTTTTCTTCTCATTGACAGGAAAATGAATATAAATAAGACCTTAAAAAAGATTTTTGTAGATCACATATGTGCTATGGATGATATCAGGGTGGGAAATGATATCATAATTAGTCTCTGTTTCATTTTGGCCTTGTTAAACTCATATGTTTGGAACATGTAGCTTTGAGCTATTCTACAATTAGTCTAATATACCTCTACCCTCTACAAGGTTGGCCAGTATTCTATGAATGTCTTCCAAACTGGAGGTCACACCGTGTCTGTGAAATTCACACTATGTTTACTATCTCTAGAGTTTCTTTTACACTTTTGTTGCTTTTGTTATATTCATTTAAAGAAAGCCTTTCTATCACATTCTGGTACTAGAAAGTCAGTAGAGTAAGAAATAGTAAACATGTAACAAGTTGTAAAATCTTTTACGAAAACATAACTCTTCCTAGATCAAGGACGTGAAGGTGAGATGTGAGGCCGGCTCTCCAAGCTGTCGCTGCCCTAATTTTGCATCGATTAGGATAAGGTAATGGACACTAATAATGCCTGAAAGACTCAGACATTCTTCTGGCTTTTGCTTTAACTCATACCCTTGGGTAATTAGCATGCCTCTTGGATCTTGGCCACCATTGACACATTTTCCTGTCCTGGTTGCTGTTGGTTAATCAACACTTAGAGAGTACCTGCTGTGACAGACCGTGTTCTAGCCTCAATGGAAACATTAACTAATGGTATCCATGACAAAAAACAAAACAAAACAAAACAAAACAAACAAACAAAAAAACTAAGCAATGTCTATTCCAGTGTTTATTGTTAAAGAAAGCACAAGGAAGAATATGGAAGGAATACAATACTCATTTTTTTTCACTCTGTGGATTTCTTCTAAAAGTTTCTGTGGGCAAATAACAGCAGCACTATGATTTTTCATTGACTGCAAACATGCAGGATGGAATATCATAACTATAAAGAGCTCTGACAATCTGATGGTGGTTAGGAGCCTCCAACCCCAGTCCCCATCATGGGCTTTTTCAGTTTTGCTTTTCTTGTTGCCTATTTGTTTTCTCTTTACCTAAGTACAAAACAAACAAAGAAAAGTCCACGTGAGAGTAAATATTTACATTTCTGTGAAGATATCTGAGAAAGTAAAAGTGGAAGAGTTGAGATTTTCAAAACATAAATAAATATCAAGTTCAGGTTAGATCTTTCCATATGTGTCCAAAAGAATATAACTGTAGGCTATTAGAAGAAAATCACTAAATACCACAAAAGAGGGGCAGTTGTACTTATATAGGGACAAAGTGATTTGACACTCAATGATTTGCCATGTAGACTTTTGCTTTTCCCCTGGATTAGATTTCTCCCCCATCTGGAGTGTCAGTTGCTCCAGAGAGAAAAACAATGTGTACCCATTGCTTCCTTTTCTTTCTTATCTTTAATATATATTTCAGTTTTTTTCAAATTAATATATAATTACACCTTTCCCTCTTTCCTTTCCTCCTTCTCTCCGTTACATGTACACTCTCCCTCCTCCTTTTCAAGTTCATGGCCTCCTTTCCTGACTATTTACAGATATACACACACATATATATGTGTGTGTGTGTGTGTGTGTGTATTCATACATATATAATATGTGTATTCATACATATATAATATATAGTATATATGAATACATCCTGTATATATAATTAATATTTAAACATTTTTCAGTCTCTATAATTTTACTTATATGTATATAATTTTAGGGCTGGCCACTTGGTATTGGACAACCAATAGTGAATTGTTGTTGTAAAGTTATAAAAAATAAAAATGCTGTCTTTTATCTCCCACTAGGTCTACACGGCAGTGCCCCAAGATAGCTTCTAGATATCTTAATTCTCACTCAGCAAAGCCTCTCACTCTCTTTGCTCCATCCCCTATCACACTGCCGAAGGCCTCTGTCTGAGCCTGGCAGCAATCTCTGTACCTCTCTAGTTCCCAAGGCAGGTTTCCACGCCAGAAACCCACATCCCAATTCCATGGTGGCCCAATGTCTCCAGCCTCCACTCACTTTCCTACACTATAACATAAAAGAGCACACAACTCAATAACCTTTGACCCAATTGATAAGATATAATTGCCCACCTAAATATACAAAGCCCTGTACGCATCCATCTCTTAAGAACATTTATAACAACCTGTAAATACACAGAGTGAAATCTTAACATCAGCTTGCATTTTCTCTCTGCCGTGACTACCCTCTCTGTCCCTCCTGTCTCTCCTCCTTTCCACTTCAGTCTCCTCCTCTTCCTTCAAACTTTTCTCCCACCCATCCTTCCTTCTGTCCAATTACAGGCCTCCTTCTATCCTGTACCTGCCCTCACCTGTATTTTACAAATTACAGAAGGTTCTGGTAAAGTCACCTGAGTTTTGAGTACAGACTAGGCAGCTGTCCTTGGGGCAGTGGAATTAGCATCAAAATGCAGATAACTCCAGGGCAAACCACAATGGTGAAGATCTTCTCTGAGTGTGATTGTTTTTCCTCTCTTCCTGTTCCTAAGATAAATTTAGCTCTCAGCCCTTATCAAAGGAACTCTTATTTTCAAAAAAAAAAAAAAAAAAAAGAGGAAGATATTATCACAGAAAGCAACACATTAAAATCAGAAAACAAATGATCTTTTGAGGCCCAGCCACAAATGATACATTTTTGGCCAAGCCCATGCACTAAAAGTAATAGACAAAGAAATGAGAATATTTTAACTAGAGGAATAACCTGTCCGCTGTGATATAATATCTTCTTGAGATGACAGAGTGGTTACAAACATAAAGTAACAATAACCTGGCTGGATAAACAAGACCTGAACAAGGATGACACCAACATACATGTTAACATAAAGGAAGAATATTAGGGTCTCTATTCTAGACTAAGAACTAAAAGTAAGTTCCTTAAGGTTTCAAGATGAGCACAATGAGGCAAGAAAGAAGACAGAGGGTGAGAACAAAGAGAGGGACAGAGTAGGATAAAGAGAGAGTGAGTGAGCAAGTGAGTGTGAGAGTGAGCGAGCGAGCGAATGTGTGAGGGAGTAAGCATAAGAGATGAAGAGAGGGGTTTTCAGGCTGTGCACTCCAACACGTGTGTCCTAAGGACCAAGGAATCAGATGGATCTTTCGTGAAATCAGAGGAGAGTAATGCCCTGCTGGCAGCCTCTGTCCTAGAAGACGACAATGACAATCAATGGGGTTTTCCTTAGAGAATGAGTGGAAGAAGAGCAGCCTTCAAATGTAGTTTTGAGGGCAGAAGATAGAAGAGGTAAAAAATGGCAGAATCCCTGAAGTTGTTTTGTTTTGTTGTTTTGTTGTTTTTTTCTGAGTAGTAAGTCATAGCTAAAGAAAGGAAAAGCAGAAGAAACAGTATCATTATCATTAGGGATACATGGGGATCGTACAAGGTTTGTCAACTTACAACAAATGCAAATAGTATATAGAAGATGAAATGCAAAATGGTAGATAGAATCACTGAATACAGATACAGAGACTTCATCTAGCCATGGCATCCAGTAAAGGGACCTGTGAACTCCGATGCAGGATACATAGGAAAGCACAGCTGCTCAGATGCTGAACAGCCTCCTAATCTTCTGGAAGACAACTGTTGGCATCATCATCTTCACCTTTCCCATCCTCACCATCTTCCAAACAGTAACCCAACCAGTGGTACGTTGTTCGTATCTTTCAATGACTTAATGTACAACATTAATTCCTCTTTCACTATATACTTTTCAGACTGTCAATCGCATGCTGTACATGACAGGAAAGAAAAGAGATCAAACCTATGAGCCCATCTGATGATTCTCAACAGTGTCTTAACATATATTTGTGTACGTTTCCAATAAAAGCAAACCTATCTATATCTGTTGTCCACGCATCTCCTGTTTTGTCTTCCAACCAATTGTTGAACCTTAAAACCTGTACATATTGATATGATTAGAAAAACATGGTAGAATGATAGAAGACATTGCAAAGTTTAAAATTATACTTCATTTTCATGATGCTTTGGATACTCTGTTCCCTGCAGAAATTATTTTATTTTTGCAGAAATCAATAGATATTATGTAAGCAGTCCTTATTATAATTTGAGCATTTAAGAGTATAGAATAAAGTAGCTAATTGCAATGTCACTCTACTGTAACAGAAGTGTAGACTAGGACAGGGAAACCACTAATGACAATAAATAAATTTCCAAAAATTCCATGGAGACTTTAAAAGGGGGAGGGGTATATTTGGGGCATGGTTGAGGACCAGTGATTAATTGAACAAGAGGGATGAAATGGAAGAGCTGTACATGGGCAAAGTAAGTCTGTGCATGCTGTTGCATTGATATATGGCTACCTATCTTTTAAGAAAGGGGTCAGTGATGTGTATTCTGCAGCTATTCAATCAGTCGGTATTGTTCATTGTAGGAGAAATTATATGGAAAGAGTATGAAACTTGTCGGAGCAATGCCCAATTATATGTTCCTTCCTCGGCATTAATTATGCACAGAACCTTTATTTTATTTTTTATCACATTGTTTTTAAAATCTTGCCTTATAATTTTAATTGAGTAAAAAAAAAGAATGTTCATCTATGTTCTCATATATCTCTTAATATCAGTATCTAACCTTCTAATCCGCAGAAGCTGTTTTCTTCTCTGGATACTAAGGGTGACTACATGATCGCTCAGTCCAGGTGTTGGAATAATTGTGATAAATTAAATGAATACTGAATGCGCCATGGCCTCCACCTGTGTGACAGGCTGCCTTTCTCATAGAGGTTGAAGAAATAACCCATCCACTGTCCAATTTCCATTGCTGTAGGTCTTTCCGACAAGAATGTTTTATCAAACTTTAAAGGCAAATAAATTATAAATTTATAAACTGATTTCTGTCTTCTGGTGGAAAAAATGATATTTTGAAGCACAATCAGGACTTTCTGCAATGGTACATAGAAGAACATTGGAGAATTTCTTTGACTTTGTTTCTTATGCTCCCTATTTAAAATATAGCCCAGTTCAAGGTATCTCAAGAAAAAGAATTCAAATTATTTTTGTTAATAGAATGATAAGTAAATGATTAAGGAACTCATGTAGATTGCATGAAGGATTGCCAGTATACTTTTTTCTCATCATGGCAATGTGTTTCTTTTCTAATATATATTTTCTCCTCTTTTTCTTATATGCTTGTTATTCTTTTTCCATTCTGTCTTACAAATGTATATTTTTAATGACTGTCAAGACATATGGGTGAAATATTACATCAAATATCTTAGTTCAAGGCCATGCCATCTGAGGGACATTGTCTTCTCCCATAATTCAATAGTCTGAGTTAATCTATGATATACATAAGTTTCACTTCATCTTATTGAGACAATCATTTTTTTTTTCTGGAGCTGGGGACCGAACCCAGGGCCTTGCACTTCCTAGGCAAGCGCTCTACCACTGAGCTAAATCCCCAACCCCCTCATCTTATTTTTCTTTTCAAGAAATAGCTACTGGGGTACTTGGCAGTCCTTTTGTACAGAGTCAATCATATAATGTAATTTATGGAGACATTTCTTGATGTGCTGTCACAGGGTAAATGGGTCATCAGGCTCTGATGCAAAGTTAACTGGAGAAGGGCAGAGTCCAAAAGGTAAACAAAACAAAATGAAACAAAACAAAAAAATGTAATCAATGAAGATGACGAACAGTGTCCAATAGCTAGGAAAAATGACAAGCCAAGCATCTATTCAGCACAAAATTTAGTAGTAGAGAATCATTGCATCAAAAGACCACATGAAATATTGAGAGAGGTCCTTTGAGTAGCTTATTAATTTATATGAGTATCATGGTCCTACTTGTCTCTGTTCCAGTAATAGTGTGAAAATAGATAACAAAATTTATTCACCAATGTGGCTGTTATTTGTTAAGAGGTTAATATCAAACTCATCATTTCCTATCACCGTTTATTTCTCAGTTGAGTTTATCCAGGAAAAATAGCTGAGCCCATGGGGAGTCTTTTGCTCATGATAGAATGATATTGTGATTGAGGAAGAGCAAGAAAAGAAAAATCTTATTTCGAACTGTATCCTCTCTCATTCTTCTCTTGCATTTTTCCTTTTAACCATTACTGGTACCAGTATCACCTCTGGACTCTGGACGCAATTAGGAACCAGTCTCCCAGAAAAGAAAAAAACAAAACAAAACCAATTCCAATCCCAAACCCAAGCACTAGTATGTCTGTTGCTGTCTGTGGTTGGGCCTCTGCATTTTCTCACTAAGAGCCTATCTTTGGTAAAACTAGAACAACTTAAAGGTGGACGTGTAAATAAGAACATGCTTTTGAGTTTACTCTTTACAATTCCAACCAAAAGATAGATCTGCATTTGAAATTGTATCATTGAATTGGAAGAAAATTACATACAAACTTACATTACTTTTATTTTCTGCTGATGCAATGGAAATCCTGAATAAATAAACAACTTATAGGAGAAAGGATTTATACAACTCACTATCATAGGTTATAATCCTTCAGGGTAGAAAATCAAGGCATCAGAAAATGTAAACAGCCAGTCACACAAAACCTACAGTCAAAAACAGAGAGTAGTGATTTGATGCATTCATATTAAGACTCTTCTCATTTTCTCTACTCTTATATAGTACAGAATCCCCTTCCTAAGGAATGGTATCTTTTACAATAAGCTTGTTTTCATATCTCAATTCATAGCAATAATGTGTTCCCCTTAGGTACAACCACAGGCCAATCTGGGTATGACAATTCCTCATTGACATTCTCTAACAAATGACTCTAGATTGTTCCAAGTTAACAGTTAACACTTACCTTCAAAATATTTATGGGGGAAACACTACAAATGTAAAGAGTGAGTTTACTAGTGGATGTATATATTGTTATATGTCCCTGTAACTGCTGAAAAGGCTTTTTTGACAAAAAAAAGCTTCTTTTCTAGTTGGTAGATGGACGAGATTTTGAGAGCTATTGACTGTTGTACAGAGTCCTGAAGAATGAATAAGAATTAGATCGTCATAGAGTAGGTGACCAAGTATACTAAGCAGAATGAATGACAAGAGAGAGGCAAAGAGTAGTGAGTGTCTTGAAAGGTTTGTGGCACATCAACGACAGTTAAGCTTAACTAAATGAAGATTATATTAATGGGGAGTCAAAGTTCAGTTATTGGAGCCTGTGATATTTCCGAGTTAGAAAGAACAATGCTATTATTTTCAATATCAAGGAGGATACAGGGGCAATGTGTAAGGTGAACATCGCTGGGCAGTGACCAGAAGTAGATAAAGTAAGGAAACCAGGGGAGAGATGCGTAGACAGAAATGATAAATGTTATTCAAAGAAGTAAAGAAGAACATACACGCTCATACAGCATTTCTTTTTATTTGTGAGGCCCTAAGCTAAATCAACATGGTGGACAAGGAAAAGGGAGAGAGTGACATAAAGAGAAATTGGGTTTGAATCTGATATCCTGCAAGGAGTGGTGTGTTTTACTTTAACAAGGGGAAGTCAAGGAAAGAAGGGGTTGTAGAAGAAAATTCCACATTCACTTTTAAGTACAATGGAAAAGTATGTAAAACACTTCATTTAAGATCTCTTACAAGATGTGAGAAAAGTAGAAATGTAGTTAAAGAGTGCAGGTAATTTAATATATTTTCCTTCAGATGTGAGTTCTAGTATACGAGTGAATTGTATTTTTGTGTAGTTATGAAGCATGGAGTGAAATGGGAGTATTCATATCTAAGAAACAAACACCTTATATTCCAGGAAGATTAAGAGAAGAAAAGGGAGCCAGAGAAAAGAACTCAGAGCATTGGAGAAATGGATAAAAATTGATGATAATGATTAGAGACAGATATAAAATAGATGATAAATTGATAGAGAGTAATTGATAAATAATAAATGGCAAAAGAATATATAGATATTAGAAAACAGAATAGATAGATCATTGATAGATGATGGATGGACATATGTAGATAGATGTTAGATAGGTGGAACATAGATTAGTAATAGAAGAAAAATTATGGACATTGACAGATTGATACATGTGAAGACAATAGTTGACTGATGAAATACATAGATGGATGGAGGGAGAGAAATATGGGTAGGAGAAAAAAATGAATTAATAGATGAAATGAAAATAGGTAGATGTAAGAATGGACAAATAGATATGTGGAGTAATTGGTAGATGATAAGTGGGTAGATTGATGGATAACAGACAGAGGATAAGCAGGGGGATATAGAATATGAATGGAGGATAGGTAATGAATCAATGTTGGCTATCATAGAATCAGAAAAGAATAGATGTATTTTTACATCTGTAATACCCTTCTGAAATATAACCTGTGTGAATAGAATCATAGGAGCAGAAGTTGCATAGTGAGATTGAGGAAGTTATGACCAAATAACCGCATGGCATTGCATCTGGACAGGAAAGACAGTGTGGAGACTGGAAAGTGCAGGGACAGAGAACATGGGATCCCCACTGCACAGGAAAGATGGTGTGGAGACAGGAAAGTCAAGGGACATAGGACATGTTGATCCACTAGCTCAATGTGGTTCCATTGATTTCATGCTCCCATTCTCTTTTACTCAAAAGTATGAGATGAGAATAACATGTGCAAACAAACCATGTATGGTGCACTATGAATGGTATTTCAAATGTTACTTAATAGCTGTATTAGTTATTAATATGACTTGTCCCAAATTTGAGGCAAAGTCATACACATTTTTAAGTCAGCTGAGCAAATTAGTTCATCTATTTTTCTTCTTTCTTTTTTTTTTTTAATTTTTTTCTCCATCTTTATTAACGTGGGTATTTCTTATTTACATTTCAATTGTTACTCCCTTTCCCGGTTTCCAAGCCAACATCCCCCTCCCCTTCTAGATGGGTGTTCCCCTCCCAATCCTTCCCCCATTACTGCCCTCCCCTCAACAATCCTAAGTAAGGTCCACTGGGGGTCCAGCCTTGACAGGACCAAGGGCTTCCCCTTCAACTGGTGCTCTTATTAGACTATTCATTGCTACTATTCATTCATTAGACTATTCATATGCAGTTGGAGCCCGGGGTCAGTCCATGTATACTCTTTGGGTAGTGGCTTAGTCCCTGGAAGCTCTGGTTGGTTGGCATTGTTGTACATATGGGATCTCAAGCCCCTTCAAGCTCTTTCAGTCCTTTCTCTGATTCCTTCAACAGGGGTCCTGTTCTCAGTTCAGTGGTTTAATGCTGGCATTCGCCTATGTATTTGCTGTATTCTGGCTGTGTCTCTCAGGAGAGATCTACATCCAGTTCCTGTCTGCCTGCACTTCTTTGCTTCATCCATCTCATCTAGTTTGGTGGCTGTATATGTATGGGCCACATGTGGGGCAGGCTCTGAATGGGCGTTCCTTTTGCCTCTGTTCTAAACTTTGCCTCCCTAGTCCCTCCCAAGGGTATTCTTGTTCCCCTTTTAAGGAAGGAGTGAAGCATTTGCATTTTGGTCATCCTTCTTGAGTTTTATGTGTTCTGTGCACCTAGGGTTATTCAAGCATTTGGGCGAATATCCACTTATCAATGAGTGCATACCATGTGTGTTTTTCTGTGATTGGGTTAGCTCACTCAGGATGATATTTTCCAGTTCCATCCATTTGCCTATGAATTTCATAAAATCATTGTTTTTGATAGCGGAGTAGTATTCCATTCTGTAGATGTACCACATTTTCTGTATCCTTTCCTCTGTTGAAGGGCACCTGGGTTCTTTCCAGCTTCTGGTTATTATAAATAAGGCTGCTATGAACATAGTGGAGCACGTGTCTTTGTTATATTTTGGGGCATCTTTTGGATATATGCCCAAGAGAAGTATAGCTGGGTCCTCAGGTAGTTTAATGTCCAGTTTTCTGAGGAACCTCCAGACTGATTTCCAGAGTGGTTGTACCAGTCTGCAATCCCACCAACAATGGAGGAGTGTTCCTCTTTCTCCACATCCTAGCCAGCATTTGCTGTCACCTGAGTTTTTGATCTTAGCCATTCTGACTGGTGTGAGGTGGAATCTCAGGGTCGTTTTGCTTTGCATTTCCCTTATGACTAAAGATGTTGAACATTTTTTTAGGTGTTTCTCAGCCATTCGGCATTCCTCAGCTATGAATTCTTTGTTTAGCTCCAAACCCCATTTTTTTAAGACCTTACATATTTAATACAGTGTGTTACCCCTGTACAAATGGAAAAAACTTAAGTTCAACATTTCAAGACCAATATGGCGGTTAATTTCTGTACAGTGCCAACTCAAAACAGTAAATGGGGATACTTTTTTCCAAAGTTGACAGCACAGCTAAAGTTTCCAAAAATTCAAATTATATATCTGTATATATATTTATATTTATA
Organism: Rattus norvegicus; assembly: GCF_021556685.1. Classification (NCBI taxonomy): domain Eukaryota; kingdom Metazoa; phylum Chordata; class Mammalia; order Rodentia; family Muridae; genus Rattus; species Rattus norvegicus. The sequence goes on along the minus strand of NC_141551.1, from coordinate 20,980,901 downwards.
TAAAAAGACCAATAATAGCAGTGTGTTATGCATCAACAGCAGCAACAGCTTTTCCAGGTTCTGCAGTCATCTGAACAAAACTGTAGAGACATCCAGCACACTCCATTAAAAAAAAAAAAGTAAAAAAACAAAACCTGAGAAAACAGCACAGTTCTGTTACTCTTGTGGTACCTGGCAGCATTTTTTTTTTAAATTAGCTTCTCAATCATCATCTGGAAAGAAAACATTCTGAGCAACATCATTAAAAACAGCTCTGATAAAGCACGGTCACTACTACGTATCATAAAGCAGGTACAAGCTATTTTACATCCACAGAGGTATGATACAGTACTGTCCTACATCTATAATACTAGAGGATACAATTTAAAAGGCATTATTTGAGACTTGATTCTACTTTTCCAGCAGAGGGCCCAAAGGATGGTGTGACACAGCTTTGTAAAGAAACATACTCTAGACAGGATTTCCTTTCACTAGTGGCACAGTTCTAAGGATTCATTCTCTCCATGAATGTCAGCTAAAACCGTTATTAAAAAAATGAAATATCCCTAAAACAAAACCGTATAACCACCGGATTCACATGAAGATGACCTAGTGGAGACAAGCTGGACCTCACCTTACCAACAAGCTCTCAAATCTGTTATGTTTAAACAGTGAGACCTACAAGGAAGGAGATGCCAAGTAGTGCTTCAAAGCTTCGGACCACAATCAAACACAGCATCCTTTTCAACAGAAGCAGAAGCTCATCTGAATATGCTCAAGGATGCTGACATCAACATTTAATCATCTCCTCACTCATCCAGGAAGAAGGGGAGATCAGTTACTACTGTACTTTATTATGTTCAACCAAATCACCATGTTACAAAAATAGCAAGCTGCCATAATAAAAAATAAGGCTCCTCTATCCAGCACCAGATAGCATCATTTTACTTTCAAGCCTAGAAATTGCACACTTGTATATAAACCAACCGAAGATGAGGATTGATAGTTCATCTTGGTGGATTTTTCCTTTGATGAATATGAAGTGTCCTTCCTTATCTTTTTTGATGCCTTTTAATTGAAAATTGATTTTATTTGATATTAGAATGGCGACTCCAGCTTGCTTCTTCTGACCCTTTGCTTGGAAAGTTGTTTTCCAGCCTTTCACTCTGAGGTAGTGTCTGTCTTTGTCTCTGAGGTGTGTTTCCTGTAGGCAGCAGAATGCAGGGTCCTCATTGCGTATCCAGTTTGTTAATCTATGTCTTTTTATTGGGGAGTTGAGGCCATTGATGTTGAGAGATATTAAGGAATAGTGATTATTGCTTCCTGTTATATTCATATTTGGATGTGAGGTTATGTTTGTGTGCTTTTCTTCTCTTTGTTTTGTTGCCAAGATGATTAGTTTCTTGCTTCTTCTAGGGTATAGCTTGCCTCCTTATGTTGGGCTTTACCCTTTATTATCCTTTGTAGTGCTGGATTTGTAGAAAGATATTGTTTAAATTTGGTTTTGTCATGGAATATCTTGGTTTCTCCATCTATGTTAATTGAGAGTTTTGCAGGATACAGTAACCTGGGCTGGCATTTGTGTTCTCTTAGGGTCTGTATGACATCTGTCCAGGATCTTCTGGCCTTCATAGTTTCTGGCGAAAAGTCTGGTGTGATTCTGATAGGTCTGCCTTTATATGTTACTTGACCTTTTTCCCTTACTGCTTTTAATATTCTTTCTTTATTTTGTGCGTTTGGTGTTTTGACTATTATGTGACGGGAGGTGTTTCTTTTCTGGTCCAATCTATTTGGAGTTCTGTAGGCTTCTTGTATGCCTATGGGTATCTCTTTTTTTAGGTTAGGGAAGTTTTCTTCTATGATTTTGTTGAAGATATTTACTGGTCCTTTGAGCTGGGAGTCTTCACTCTCTTCTATACCTATTATCCTTAGGTTTGATCTTCTCATTGAGTCCTGGATTTCCTGTATGTTTTGGACCAGTAGCTTTTTCTGCTTTACATTATCTTTGACAGTTGAGTCAATGATTTCTATGGAATCTTCTGCTCCTGAGATTCTCTCTTCCATCTCCTGTATTCTGTTGGTGAAGCTTGTATCTACAGCTCCTTGTCTTTTCTTTTGATTTTCTATGTCCAGGGTTGTTTCCATGTGTTCTTTCTTGATTGCTTCTATTTCCATTTTTAATTCCTTCAACTGTTTGATTATGTTTTCCTGGAATTCTTTCAGGCATTTTTGCGATTCCTCTCTGTAGGCTTCTACTTGTTCTCTAAGGGAGTTCTCCACGTCTTTCTTGAAGTCCTCCAGCATCATGATCAAATACGATTTTGAAACTAGATCTTGCTTTTCTGGTGTGTTTGGATATTCCATGTTTATTTTGGTGGGAGAATTGGGCTCCGATGATGCCATGTAGTCTTGGTTTCTGTTGCTTGGGTTCCTGCGCTTGCCTCTCGCCATCAGATTATCTCTAGTGTTACTTTGTTCTGCTATTTCTGACAGTGGCTAGACTGTCCTATAAGCCTGTGTGTCAGGAGTGCTGTAGACCTGTTTTCCTGTTTTCTTTCAGCCAGTTATGGGGACAGAGTGTTCTGCTTTCGGGCGTGTAGTTTTTCCTCTCTACAGGTCTTCAGCTGTTCCTGTGGGCCTGTGTCTTGAGTTCACCAGGCAGGTTTCTTGCAGGGGAAAAGTTGGTCCTACCTGTGGTTCCAAGGCTCAAGTTTGCTCGTGGGGTACTGCCTAAGTCCTCTCCGTGGCGGCAGCAACCGGGAAGATCTGCGCCGCTCTTTCCGGGAGCCTCCGTGCACCAGGGTTCCAGATGGCGTTTGGTGTTTTCCTCTGGCGTCTGGACGTGCGCAGAGTGCAGTCTCTTCTGGTTTCCCAGGCGTGTCCGCCTCTCTGAAGGTTCAGCTCTCCCTCCCACGGGATTTGGGTGCGGAGAACTGTTTATCTGGTCTGTTTCCTTCAGGTTCTGGCGGTGTCTCAGGCGCAGGAGTCCTGCCGCTCCTGGGCCCTCCCCTACGGGAACCCAGAGGCCTTATACAGTTGCCTCTTGGGCCAGGGATGTGGGCAGGGGTGGGCAGTGTTGGTGGTCTCCTCTGCTCTGCAGCCTCAGGAGTGCCCACCTGACCAGGCGGTGAGGTCTCTCTCCCACGGGGTTTGGGAGCAGAGAGCTGTTGCGGGCCGGGATCCGCGGGTGTGGGACTTCCGGTAAACACAGGAAGTGCCCGGTCCTAGAGGAATTTTACCTCTGTGTGTCCAGAGTTCACCAGGCAGGTTTCTTGCAGGGGAAAAGTTGGTCCTACCTGTGGTTCCAAGGCTCAAGTTTGCTCGTGGGGTACTGCCTAAGTCCTCTCCGCGGCGGCAGCGACCAGGAAGATCTGCGCCGCTCTTTCCGGGAGCCTCCTTGCACCAGGGTTCCAGATGGCGTTTGGTGTTTTCCTCTGGCGTCTGGACGTGCGCAGAGTGCAGTCTCTTCTGGCCTCCCAGGCGCGCCCGCCTCTCTGAAGGTTCACCTCTCCCTCCCACGGGATTTGGGTGCAGAGAACTGTTTATCTGGTCTGTTTCCTTCAGGTTCCGGCGGTGTCTCCTCATCTATTTTTCTATACACTATATTGTTAAATCCCCAGCTGCGCTCACCAAGTACTTGATAACTGCATTTCACCTGGGTCATTTCTGCTCCATCAGTCTGTCCTTAAAGGGTATTTCACTTAGCCACTTGCTCCTGGTGCATCTGCTTCAGTACCAATACAAATCTAGCATTTGTATACAAAGCACCAGAACAAAACCCATAGAGGATGTTTTAGCAATTAGTCTAATTGAATTGCAGCCTGGGCAGGGCATGGAATGCAGAACAGTAGTGAAGACAATGGTGAGAAGCTGGTAACCTTGGCAGATCCCCTATCTGCTCCTCTACCAGACATAGAGGGTATTAAACTTATATATCTTATTTACTTTGAGAAGAGGAAGGATACTATATCATTTCAAGAAAACCTGTACTTGGTAGATAGATTTCCCTTTGAGTTCATTAGCTTGAAAACAAGCATGACACTGCAGTAGTACTGTATAGCTGTTCCCATGCTCAAAGCTCTCAGCAAATATTAGCTAATAAGTTTTTCAAACATGGTAGTTTTCTAAGTATGTATTATTGTTCATATCACCATGTCAAGAACGGAGGCCAGCCAACTGTGTAACTTGTTAAGAAAATAGAGTACATCTCTGTTCTTTAAATATCTACTTCTGTCTTGTCATTTGCTCCAGGACCATGTGTCTACCCTTTTACAAGAAGCATGAGGTATGATACAAGAAGTTAACCAGATGTTAGAAAATGTCTATACTCTAATGATGTGGCCTTGATTTACTGAGTCCCTCTCTCTTCTTCTATAACAACATAATTAGGTTCAGATAGAAAAATATCCATGTTGTGGTCCCTAAAATGGCCTTCTAAGACTCTCCCATTACTGACTAGGTCTTGCCTCCACCACTTTTACCCCAAAGTTGGGTTCAATAAAGATTCAGTGAGGTAAAATTTTCTAAGAAAGAAGCTGCATGTCCAATCTAGTAAGTCCCCTTCACTCTAGACTGCCATATCTTATATATAATCCTCAGTAAAATTTTACATAGAGCATTCAGGAGGTATTCGTGCATCTTTCGGAGCATGATTAACTGTCTTTGTAAATCTTTACAAATTGGCTACAAGTTTTCTATTCTCATGTTCCTGTAGCGATGACGAATTATAAGCAGTGAGTAGAATATAAGATGACTACAAAATAAATAAATATTCAAAGGCACCTCTACCACTACTACCAGCAAAGCCATGCAACCACAAACACAGGGGCCACTATTCCAGCAAATTACCTCTAAGTTAACCCACAACACTCAGCACTTATGTGACTTCTCTAGCATTACAAAAAGTTGCAAGAGATAGCTCTTACTCTTATATTTTCAAGTAGCTATATTTCCCTACCATTCCTGTTATAATTTATACTTTTGGAGTTCCTCATATTGACTGAACTTCTTTGGATGATTTCATTTTGTTTGGATTTTTTGTTAATTTTTTTCTTACTTATTTCAACAACTGTTTGGTTATCTTCAGGTCTAACAAGTCTTTTTCCTCTATAAGACCATGGCTGATCAGAGTCATAAAAAAAAAGAAAAAGAAAAAAAACTGAATCTCTTCTACCTGCAGCTCCAATTGGGATGGAGTGTTAGTAATTCTAACACCAATTCCCAACTCTGCTCTTCACTGAGCCAACCGTGTGCTCACATCAAAAGATGACATTCCTTGCACCTTTGAATTTTTGATACATCCCTTTGATCAGCAACCCTTTGTGGATGGTCTGTAGAGAAACACACCCATTCTGTTGGTGGACATTATCTGAGCAGGCTGATCATACCATTCTCTCATTAGCCTGATAGTTATGTGCATGTTTTTCAGTCTACAGTGCAGCCTGGGACCTTTCCTGTAATTCAGTTCTCTTTTGTTTATCCTGGAGGCATTGTAGTGTGTGTTGCTCAAGGAGACATGTTTGTGCAGACTTCGATTATATGCATCCTTGGGGTGGGGGGTTTGCCCAAAGTGTGAATGAGTGGGCAATCTACTGTGTACTGTGAAAGCTCAGTCTTTGTTTCTTATGCCCTTCGCTGGGAATTTAGTAAATAAAAAATATAGAAATATATTTATATTTAGAGAATTGCTTGGAGAAAAGACACATATGTATTAGATAATACTTGGAAATTCTTTAAAATAACTTGATACATACATGGCAATTTGAATCTGAAACCTCAATGATGTGACAGTGAACAGAGATTAGTGTATGCCGTTTTGAAGAACCATAAACAGAGGAAAATTAATCAAGATCCACAACATTTCAAATTTAGTCTATGGTCTAGACTAGTCTCAGACCGTAGACTTCCCCTCCCTGTGATTGTTCTAATTTTATAATACTCTATGTTTATTTAAGCTGAGCAGACGAGTAACTTTCAGATATTCTATTGTACTGCTGCGATACATATTTAAGTGTACTTATGAGCAAACAGGAAAATCTACTTATTTCCTAACACTAACCTGGAGGCACTGAGAGTCGCTTCTATGGCATGCTGCTCTTGTGCCAGGGACGGTAGCATGGACAAAGATTGTACAGCTGTCTCAATAGCATGGCTGTTAGTACTTCCTACTACACCGACTTAATGCCATTTAACTTTAGTATCAACTATATTCCATGGATTAGAATAAGCAGCAATAGTACAGCACTGCCTTAAGCTTGATAAGCAGTCAGGGACTCACTAAGACAAGCCACACTGCCTTAAGTGGAGTAGACTACAGGCCATAGCTTTCTGTCTCTCTGTCTCTCTGTCTCTCCATCTCTCTGTCTCTCTGCCTGTCTGCCTGTTTCTCTCTCTCTCTCTCTCTCTCTCTCTCTCTCTCTCTCTCTCTCTCTCTCGGAGGGGCGTTTGCTGCTGGTGGGTAAGGAAACATAGCATTTCCTATCTTTTAATCTTGAGATCAGATTGATGATAAATATCTTTTCTTTCTTTGATTTTTACAAGAGAAAAGGAACAATTCAGAGAGGGAACTTGGCATATTTACACTTCCTATGATGTGGGTAATGCGCACGGAAGCTGTGTTTGTAAGGCTGATTGACTCAGCACTGGTGACAGAGTCCAGATCAGTATTACGCTTCCTATCTGCCGTGTACACAGGTGCTGGGTTCATCTATGGAAGGGTAACACATACTTATGGGACTTGGATCTCCTTGTACTGTTCCACCCCCAAGATCTCCTCCAGGTTTCCCTTTCATAAATAAGACTTGGTCCCTCCTTTCATCTTCACATATTTTAGTTCTTCAGACATACTTCAAATTGCCCATTCTCTCTGAAGGAAGCCTCACCCAGCCTGGCTCAGGCTTTGCCTCCCTTTGAACTGCTGTCTATTATTCTCAATACCTCATGTAGACGCTGAAACTTATTATGCCAGGTTGACTTATTTATAGCTCAAGATGCAGACCTGACCTTGTTATATTTTACTTGTTTTTATTTCCATTTCTCTTTTCTCTTTCATCTTCCCCATAATTACCCAATGTTATGCTCTGCATGGCCCTATAGACGTAAAATGTATGCATCTGCTAAATTATAAAATGTTATCTGTAGATATATGAGATTTATTTTTAGTTGCATAAAATATTGCACAATACTTCATAGTATATTTCCTACCCAATACCGCACATTAAGCAATTAGAAAAATATACACTGTATCCCAACTATGAGTGAAGAAACCATATCAGCAAACTGTGATCCCCAGATTCATTTTTAAAGCTGCAGTTGAGCCAGCATGGGAGAAGAAATCAATTAATCCAAGAAGTCTCTTTCAGATGTGCAGTTCTCATCTTAAACTTCAAACAGACAAATAGTAAATAGATAACCTTTGTCTAAAAAGGTCATTGAGTTAAAACTGTCATGAAGCACTGAGCATGCTATTCTGCTATTCTTTGGAACCACTCTTAGTAATGATGAGCATCACTGCCAGCACAGAACCTTCTCCTCTGTGCTTTCATGCAGACAGGCATGTGTTTGATTGTTCTTCATAGAGAGATGAGACTGTTCATTTCTGAAGAGCCCCACTCCACTTGGCTAAAACAAACACCACAGATCTGTTAATATCAGAGTGAAATTGCTTTAAGTAAATGCATTTTTCTCACCTCAGTTTGCAACAAAGAACTATCCCTATGACTTTTCTGTCCCTTAGGACCTTTTTCTCTGAATCAGCTTCTTCTCTGATTAAATAATGACTAGCCTACCATATGCATTGTACTTTCCCTGTCTACGGCAATAGGCAATGTAATGTAATCTAGTCTGGATACTTTATAATATATGTATTATGGTTACAAACTTGTGATTTTATAAAAACAATAAAATATTTTTCCTGGTAAGAATGTTGTCAGTGTTCTGTCCCCCCACTACTTTGATTACCAGGTCAGCAAGGTTAGGGGGAGAGGTCGGTGAGCCATTTATAGACATAAACAGCACCTATTATTTGTACTAATAACATAAAGTTTGTGAAATACTTAGGTATTATCCCATTCAGTACTATTTAAAATCTTACTTAATAGAGATGCACAACACTATGCTTAGAGACTGAGATTATAACCCTACCACCTGGGGTACTGACGTAGCTGTACAGGAATGGCTTGATGTGACCAGAAATCAGTCTCTTATTTGGAAATCCACTTGTTTTATCCCATTTTTAGATCAGTGTTAGGTTCAGGCTTGTTTCTGTTTAATGTTTGACTATCTCAGTGTACCACCATGAAGAAAAAAAATCAATTATTTTGATTAGAAACGAGCTATTTCTCTTGCACATGCAGACATTTTAATAAACACAAGTATCATGTTGAATAAATGAAAAGCAATCACAACTAAAAGAGTGTTAACCATTTTTTCCTGAATATCTCATTTAAATTTCATTTCTCTATCACTGTCCCCCCCCCACACACACACACACAAACGAAAAAATGGAAGCAAAACTTCTGAAAAAAAAAACCCTTCATGATTCTAAGAAACATTCATCAATGGAAAAAAAAATATCACAAGTCATTTGAAGCTGGGAAAATTCTGTGTTTGACTTGTAAACATGTTGCATCTTTAGATAAACCTTGTTTTTGTAAACTATCTGAACTCTTTGTGTTTCATTTCTGAGTTCAACATGGACGACAGCAGGCTCACTCATCCAGGAGTGTGTAAACGTGAAAAGCTTCCCGCTGTCATTGCTGAGGAACGGCGTGGAGCAGAGCCGGTGGCCTCTGCCACACAGCACTGTTCATCTGTCAAACTCTTTCATTTGAAAATAATGAGCAGTGAAGAGTTTGAAAAACTAAATCTATTAAGGATATTTATGCAGGAGAGCTATCACTAAACACCTCCATTCACTCATATAATGAGATTGGCATCCTGATAAAATTCTTGTCTTGTAAGATAATGATCTTATGGCTTTTTCTGGCTCTTAAAACAAAGATAATTGGGTTAATCTCTGCAGGAAGTCCATCTGTTACCAGTAAGCCATTTTCATTGTGGATGACTTTATTTTAGAAACATGGAAAAGGGCCTTGCCACTTGCTTCTTGGTCCTGGGAATTGGAAGCATGGAAGTCAAAATCTAAAAGGTAGATGCGTGGAAAATATGACTCCCGTGGTGAGTTCCCTATGTGCAAAGAGAGATACTGGCAAGAGTTAAGCTTCATGTTTGTAGAAAGCTTTTCATTAAGAATTCAAATATGAAGTTTCTGGCACTATTCATCAGTAATAAGCATGTTTCTGAGACAAACAGAAAATTATTAATATTGTACAGTAGTGTGGTACTTTATATAGACAAAGCCATACAATTAGGAATGCAAAGTTTGCACAGGCAGCTTCAGCTTATATTGATATGTGTGTTGACTCCATCACATGCAGGGCCATGCTGTGCATGTGCGTGTCTTGATTACGTCCTGTGCAAGACTCCAATCTGCTGACTTAATTCTGCATATCTGCTGAAGGTAAATTTAAGCCTCCTCTTTTACAGTCCACATTTAGAATCTACATTGCATATTGGCTGCTTAATATTTTTAATTATATTTTTATGAAAAACGGGTCACTTAGCATTTATTTTAGATCAGAAATAGTATCTTTGGCTAGGGAGTTAACTCAGTACCCCCAAGCCCCGTGGAAACACTGACGTGGTAGTGAATACATTTGCAACTCTAGTGTGGCTAAGCCTAGACAGGAGGTGGGGGAAGGATGCTCCTTGGGAGCTCTTGGACTAGCTAGCCTGGTGTATACAGTGATCACCAACAAGAAGTCTTGCTTCCCCTGAAGATAGAGGGTAATGATTGATATTCAGGTTGGCCTCAGACCTGTAAACACGTATTTGGCATGAGTATGCCTGCATATTCATACACAAGATGGTTCTCGTAAATATATTGAACACACATGTCATGAACATGTACGTCATAAGCATGCCTATATGTCACTGATTCATATCAAATACTTACACATATGCACTTCATATATGCATACAAATACACTCAAAGATTTTTTTTTAATGAAAGGACTACTTTAAGAATCTAAAGGTTGTCCAAGTCGATTTAGGAAAAATGTCACAGATACATCCTCATTTTCTTCCCGTGTACTTTTTCCATTCTGAATATATGTCTTTACTGATGTGTTCAATCCCACATATCTTCTGACAGCATCAAGAAAGTTCTAATCACATGTATTTTGTGTTTCAGAGAGTGACAGTCTGGTCATTCGTCATAGCATAATAGTGACCAAAGAGATCACTATGCCTCTAAACTTTGCCTCCCTATACTCTCCCAAGGGTATTCTTGTTCCCCTTTTAAAGAAGGAGTGAAGCATTCGCATTTTGGCCATCCTTCTTGAGTTTCATTTGTTCTGTGCATCTAGGATAATTCAAGCATTTGGGCTAATAGCCACTTATCAATGACTGCATACCATGTGTGTTTTTCTGTGATTGGGTTAGCTCACTCAGGATGATATTTTCCAGTTCCATCCATTTGCCTATGAATTTCATAAAGTCGTTGTTTTTGATAGCTGAGTAATATTCCATTGTGTAGATGAATCACATTTTCTGTATCCATTCCTCTGTTGAAGGACATCTGGGTTCTTTCCAGCTTCTGGCTATTATAAATAAGGCTGCTATGAACATAGTGGAGCACATGTTGGGGCATCATTTGGGTATATGCACAAGAGAGGTATACCTGGGTCCTCTGGTAGTTCAATGTCCAATTTTGAGGAACCTCCAGACTGATTTCTGGAATGGTTGTACCAGTCTGCAATCCCACCAACAAAGGAGGGGTGTTCCTCTTTCTCCACATCCTCGCCAGCACTTACTGTCACCTGCGTTTTTGATCTTAGCCGCTCTTATTGGTGTGAGGTGAAATCTCAGGGTTGTTTTGCTTTGCATTTCCCTTATGACTAAAGATGTTGAACATTTCTTTAGGTGTTTCTCAGCCATTTGGCATTCCTCAGCTGTAAATTCTTTGTTTAGCTCTGAACCCCATTTTTAAATAGGGTTATTTGTCTCCATGCGGTCTCACTTCTTGAGTTCTTTGTATACTTTGGATATAAGCCCTCTATCAGTTGTAGGATTGGTGAAGATCTTTTCCTAATCTGTTGGTTGTCACTTTGTCCTAACAACAGTGTCCTTTGCCTTACAGAAGCTTTGCAGTTTTATGAGATCCCATTTGTCAATTCTTGATCTTAGAGCATAAGCCATTGGTGTTTTGTTCAGGAAATTTTCTTCAGTGTCCATGTGTTCAAGACACTTCCCCACTTTTTCTTCTATTAGTTTGAGTGTATGTGGTTTGAGGTGGAGGTCCTTGATCCACTTGGACTTAAGCTTTGTACAGGGTGATAAGCATGGATTGATCTGCATTCTTCAACATATTGACCTCCAGTTGAACCAACACCATTTGCTGAAAATGCTATCTTTTTTCCATTGGATGGTTTTGGTTCCTTTGTCAAAAATCAAGTGACCATAGGTATGTGGGTTCATTTCTGGGTCTTCAATTCTATTCCATTGGTCTATCTGTCTGTCTCTCTACGAATACCATGCAGTTTTTATCACTATTGCTCTGTAATACTGCTTGAGTTCAGGGATAGTGATTCCCCCAGAAGTCCTTTTATTGTTGAGGATAGTTTTAGCTATCCTGGGTTTTTTTTTATTCCAGATGAATTTGAAAATTGTTCTGTCTAACTGTCTGAAGAACTGGATTGGTATTTTAATGGGGATTGCATTGAATCTGTAGATCACTTTTGGTAAAATGACCATTTTTACTATATTTATCCTGCCAATCCATGAGCATGGGAGATCTTTCCATGTTCTGAGGTGTTCTTCAATTTCTTTCTTCAGAGGCTTGAAGTTCTTATTGTACAGATCTTTTACTTGCTTGGTTACAAGGAAGTAAGACCACCTTAATTTAAGTGATGATAACCATGAGTTTCTCTTGGAATTATGCAATTCTACTAGGGAAGTCCTGCATAGAAATGTTAAATGAAGCTCCCTGAAAGGAATGTTGGCAGTCACAACACAAAATGTGTGTCTTTACATATAGTGCCCCCCATTATTTTTCAGAAAAATTAACAAGTTTAAAAGGGTAGTGGTCAAGTAAGCTTGATTATTTGGGCAGGAAGGAGTTAAAAGTCGAACATTGCTGGTCACTTGGATAGTTGTTTGTTATGAGTACACAGAGTCTAAAGATGGGAAAAGAATATAGTTAGAGATATCATCCAATAACTGGAATGCAGAGCACATCCAGACTATGCCTCTCTCAGTAGAACTTGAACTAAGACTTATTAGCCTTACTGAATGCTGCTTATGAGGTCAGGATTCCATATCAAAGGAATTCCATATCTAAGGTTGAAAATGAGAGTCAGAAAAAGTCTATTGACTAAGAGAACTCTCCAGAACTAAAGGACAAAAAGATCTCTGAGCTATATGCCATGCTTCCAAGAACAGGAAATACAAAATCCTAGGTGAAGTGCCAAGGCCAGAAAAATTCAGTGATATCAGAAAGGGGGTTAGGACATAGTTAGATATAACTATCACATACATGTCCAGTCTTAATTTGTGTCAGTAGAAACTAGCTTCTAAATTCAGCTTTCCCACCCCTCTTTGTGACATTGTTGGCCATTAGTTAAGCACAGATTTAATTGAAGATGTTGAGTCCACAGAAATAGATATGGGAAACAAAAGCTAGTAAAAATCTTTCCTAGAGACAGATTTTAGTGCCACAGTACTGAGGATTCTGGGGAATCAAATTTATTCTCCCCCCTAACTACACCTCCATATTTCTTCAGAGATTTAGAGCAAAGCCTGATTAATCTTTCCTAAACCATGGTTTCCTAAACCTTGGACTTGAGATGACATCATACTATTTTTTTTAATTATGCTGGTGATTCAAAGTGTACACAAAGAATCTAGGTTCATATTCTCTACCAGGAACTTTTCTCATCCTTCTTACACTGAAATTGGTCAGGAAGGCTATTACTCAGGATCCGAGGAGAGCACAGAAATCTATATTTCTGAAAAGTACTCTGTTCTGAAAACTACTGAAGGTGGACATGAATTTCATAGGTGGTACTCAGTCAGGTAAGGGATTTATCCACAAAATAACATGCTTTCCAAATTACTTATTTGATAGAGTGCTAGCCTAGAGTGCACAGCACACTAGATTTAATCCCCAGTACTGTATAAGCTACACTTGTTGTGTGTGGAAATAAAGGCAGGAGGATCACAAGATCCTCACAGGAGGATCTTCAGTTTGAGACCAGTCTATTTCAAAAGTAACCAAAAAATGTGAAAAATAAACATGTTATCATAAAGCTGTACTCTGTAAACCTGTGATGGTAACACTAGGTATGGAGGTCATGTCCTTAGCAAAGTCTGATTTCCTTAGTTACAAAAAATTTTTCCTAATGCTGCAGTATCTTTAATACATAATGAATAAATTCTCTGTCAGACACATAGTGTAAGACTCTCAGAGAGAATCTTCCCTCAGGAGGGAGATCCTCAAGCCCCAATGACCAGTCCGAGTCCACAGGCTGCAATCTGCAAGAGGATTTTTATTGATCAGGAAGCACAGGTATCTGTGGGTGTCCCAGTCAATTCGGAAGACTGGCGTGCCTAGCAGAACCAGGGATGGGTTTTTATAGTGTATTGGAGAGCAGAAGCAGACTTACAGAAGCAGATGCATGGTTACAGGGATATGATTGGTGGAGTAAATGAGGCATACGTGTACATTACCTATTTTGGCTATAATCATAACAGTGAGTTCAGCAAAAAGTACATGGTGATCAGGTCTCCCGGGGGGTCAGGGACTTTTTCTTTTTCCCTGCCAGGTGGCCCACGGAGCAATGCCCATAATTGAGTCTTGTTTCTGCATTTTGTTTTCTTTTCTGGGCTATTTTGTCTAAATGTTGGGTCAGCTTGTCCCACAAGTCTTGGGACACATTTGAACTTCCTGAACTTTCTCATAAGGCTTATTTTAGTTCCAAGCCTGTGTATTTAAAACTTATTTTTCATTTCTATGTTTGCGGGCCTAGGGCTTGTATAATTCTCTTTCTGGAAGGGGGTCTTTCAATAGTACCTGTGTCTCCAAGCTTAGAGCTGTGTCTGCTCCACTGTAACTTACAAATGTGTGTTTTGTAGAGCCTAGATGTAGCTCTTGGAGAATGACTAGCACATACCATGTGTATGAAACACAATGGTGTCCTAAAATATATTAGTCATACTGAAAAATAAAGCCCTAATCAGTAAATATGAAAATGTAACATTTCTATCTTTCTGTTTTCCCATTTCAGATATAGAAACGAATGTTAAGAAACTTGCTTATCGTTGGGGATTTAGCTCAGTGGTAGAGCACTTGCCTAGCAAGCGCAAGGCCCTGGGTTCGGTCCCCAGCTCCGAAAAAAGAAAAGAAAAGAAAAGAAAAGAAAAGAAAAGAAAAGAAACTTGCTCATCCCACTATTATATTCATTTTGCATGAACCATACTTGACCTCTCACTTGGTTAAACATCCTCTCACCTATGGAACTCATATAACTGCGGTGACACACTGACCTTTCTCCTGGTCTCTGTGAGATTGCTCAGACGATAAAGACACCTGCTGCCAAGTCTGATTATCTGAGTTTGTACCCCTGAATCCACACAATGGAAGGAGACAAGAGATTCCAGTAAGTGGTCCTTTGACCTCAATCCTCACACTGGGGCACACACACATCTCTTCATCTCCCCATCACACAGTAAAGAAAGATATTGTAGTAACATTTAAAGCTGTATATTTTTCTTTATAAAAATAAAACATAATGTGTGGCTAATCTACTCAGCTAACTTGATGCCTTAATATTACTGTGGAAAAGAGTATCCAAAAAAAGCATTAGTTGTTTGAGTTTCAGAGCATATTGAAAGCATGTCAGTTTTCTCGTATTTATGTGCACATGTAACTTACCCTTGTTTAATGAAGATTTCCTTTAAATAGTTTTTGAATATTTTTATCTATTGGTTCACTTTTATCACACCATAAATCGAAGTACTCCTTGCCTTATCTTTATTTTACATCATTGTGTTCTT
Source organism: Rattus norvegicus (assembly GCF_021556685.1). Lineage (NCBI taxonomy): Eukaryota > Metazoa > Chordata > Mammalia > Rodentia > Muridae > Rattus > Rattus norvegicus. The sequence goes on along the minus strand of NC_141551.1, from coordinate 20,965,808 downwards.
GCTTGTACTTTTTAGCATGCTTCAATCACTTGATCCTCCCTACAGGGTCTGTAAACAATCACTTACATTCATGAAGCCACATAATGATCTAATATTTTATATTTACTACCCACTAGAATCTAAACCATAATCATCATCATTAACCAACTGCTCAAAGTCTGAACTAGTCCAGTGCAGACAATGAACCGTGAATAGCTGCCAGTCATGGGTGGTGGCCAGTAGCCAGATGAGCTCCACAAAAAGAAGGGCAAGACAGCTGTGAGCCAAGACGGGGAGGCATCTGTGTCTTTAGTTTGTACTCCTAAGGACTTGACACAGATTTAAGAATATTATCTACCCAAACTTTGTGTTAGTTAATTGTGAGAAAATATCAATCATTTGAGGTTGATTTATCTGTCCTAGGATAGTTGTAGTATGCCAAGAAATACACCAATCAAATGAGTTCTTACTTCTTAAATAAAGAAGGTACACCTCTTCATTGCTCAATGTATTTTTTGTTCCTCCTTTATTGAAAATAGTTTTTAAATTACATAATATATCCTAATTATATCCACTCCCTCTTCTTCCAGTATCTGCTCAACTCCCCTCTCATTTGGACTCATCACTAGGAAACAGCCTCTTAAGTGATGATAACAAAGACAAAGATAAAAGTAAAAATAAGACAAAACAAACAAAAGAAAAAAAAACCTATGAAGAGATACAAGATCCAGATATACACTGAGAACTCACTCAATTGTATACCCAAGAAATCCCTAAAACTACTAAACTGGAAGTCATAATATGTAGAAAAAGGTCCTGTAAGGTCAAAGGAGAGAAGAAGACATATATAAATAAAATTAAATTTAAATTGAAGTGAGATTTTTTAAAGGAAAATCCCTGACATGGCATTGTAAATTTCCAAAGATGCCCTTGATTCCATTTTCTGTTGGTCATCTCCTTGTGGGATGCATATTTTGAGGATATGCCTAAGAGAAGGTTGGCTGGACCTTCAGGTAGATTGATTCCCATCTTTCTACGGTTTTCTTAGTGGCCGCATGAGTTTGCAGCCCCATCATCAATGAACAAATGTTTCCCTACCCCACAAGAACTGCTACTTATTTTATTGTATGTAGACATTTTCATGGCTGTAAGATAAAAACCCAAAGTAGTTTTTATTTGCATTTCACTGATAACTAAATATGTTTAACACTGAGATAATCATGCGGTTTTGGTCTTTCAGTTTGCTTTTAGGATAAATTACATTTATTAATTTATGTATAATGAATCATCTCTGCATTCCTGGGATGATGCAAACTTGGTCATGGTAAATAATCTTTTTGATATATTTTTAAACTTTGTTTTCAAGTACTTTATTGACAATTTTGGCATCTATGTTCACAAGGGAAATTGCTCTGTGATGCTCTTTCTTTGTGGAATCTTTATGTGATTTAGGTATTAAGGTAACTGTGGCTTTATAATATGAATTAAGTATCCATTGCTCAGTTTAAATTGTATTCATAAAGATATCTGCAATGTCCAGGATCACAAATGCCTGTGTGCTTTGCAATAGTGGTTTGTTTGTTGTTTAAGCTTTGGCTTAGAGGGTACTAGTTCTTGAAGAAAATCATTCATAGACATAACTAAAGAGGAAATAGTTTGGTAAAATCTGATGGGAAATAAAGATGCCCATCTTTATTCTTCTCTCTCTATTTCCATCTGCATCGTTCTTACTCAGTCAGTGGCATTTGGTTTTGAAACAGGATCTCTCCTCTTGTCCCTTCTATTTTCTTCCTCTTTCCCGACTCTTTTCTTCACTCTGTTCCATTTCTCTCTACTTTCCACTTTTGTCTTCTCCACCTTCTCCCTTTTTCTCCCAGTTCTCTTTTCTTTCCCTCCTTCCCCTCTCCTGCCATGTCCATTTTCTCTGCAGACTTAGATTGTCCAATCAATCCAAGTAGACTTTTCAAACATAAAACCAAGGCCTACTATGTTCCCAATTTAGCAATAGGGAAGTTTATGACTTGGTAAGACTGTAGTTGATCCATCCCGAACTCAGGTTGGCATTTCATTTTGTTAGAGAAAATTGAAAATAAGAACTTCTTCATTGTGGAGAGAAGGTGAGAGTCTCTTTGTATTGAAAGAAGTTTTAAGGTTGCCCCCCTAGACAAAAGTTTAGAGCAGAAAAAAGAAACTGGTCGGGCCCTGGAACTGCAATTATACCAGCTGGTTCGGCAACTCTCTCCCAGGAACTAACTGACCATAAAGTTAGATTAAAATCTTAAAAAACAATCTTGAGAAACAGGAAGCTACTCCCAGGAACTGGCTGGCCATAAAGTTAAACAATCTTGAGAAACAGGAATCTTCTCCTTGTGATTTTTTTCACTGGTATTATCGACATTTTCCAATGACACCCTCCCTACCCCCTTGGGCTGTTGTTTTTTTTTCTTTAAATACCTCTTCTCTCAGCCACTCAGGATCGAACTCCTCTGCCTCTGTGTGGGATATGAGTCTCGACCCCAGTGCACTGGTTCCTATCAAAAAATCTCATGTTTTTACAGCAAGGATGGTCTTACGTGAGTTCTTGGGGGGCGTTGCGTCATCCCGAGCCTTGAGTAAGGCTCTCCCCACTCCTGGGGTCTTTCGGTATGGCACAGTAGACAACTGGTTAGATGACCTACTCTCAACCTGATGAGTTTTCAGTGTTAATACTGAGGTCTTTGGGCTGTCAGGCGGAGGTTTATTTTATATGGGAAGGTTTCTGTGAAAGAGTAGATGTTCCAAGCTAGTGGGAAAGCTGACTGGGTGAACAACAGAAAAAAGGGTGAATTTTAGCAATCAAGTAGCTGGGAAGACCCCCACATAGAGGTAGCAGTTTGGACGGCTTAAATCTCTCCTGTGTCAACAGAGAGAACACCAAGTCATGCTTATCAGTTTACCCAGATGTAGGATCGAAGAAAGAAGAAAGAGGCTGAGGTTTAAAAGCCGTCATTAGTCAACGATCAAAAAACAAAATTAAGCTATTTATTACACACTATTGAATTCTTTTTTCCAAAAGCATTAAAGTATAATTGTCACTATAAATCACAGCCAAAAGTTTAAAATAAACAGAAACAAATATATAGTGCAGTAGTCAAATTTGACTAATTATCAAACTGTGTTTCAGATAATAGGTTTTACAGAGACTTTCAACACAGCCAAATTGTGGACCATTATGGTTAGAAAATAATTCAAGAAAGCAGGTGTATTAAATCTGGAAATACTGCCCAGAAGAGTGTGTGTGTGTGTGTGTGTGTGTGTGTGTGTGTGTGTACATTTAGGCAGAATGCCCTTCTTAATTCCTGATGAAAAATATGTCCATTACTCTTTCTAGCTTTTCTTTTTTTCTTTGTTTTAAGATGAAATTATCTACAGTGGCCACACATAAAAACCAGCTTAAAATAAAGTTTAGGGTAGAGTTTATGACACAGTATGTGTAGAATGTTCCAATAGAGACAAAGAAAAATCCATCTTCACTTGTGAATGAGTAATTTATTTTTTTTCCTGACTGTCTTCTTTTCTCCACTCATTTCTCTGCACTGTCACTTGGAGGATCTCACAGATGGGTAGGAAGGCATAGATGTCCAAACATAAAGCAGCTTTCCCTGGGGTCAAAGAAAATCACTGCATAAATCAACATAGATGAGGACTTCTGAGGGCTGCCACACGGCAGCTTCTCAAGTCCCCTTTGTGTAATTTGCAGGGAGTTCAGCTTTGCTCCCTCACTACTTCCCACAGAAACGTTAGCGAACTTCAGACAGCAGCTTTCGCCTTTGAAACTTTGGGATATTTTTCTACCCACATCTTTGTATTTGAACCTTCAATGCCACAAGCAGCCTCATAAGCATGGATTGCCAGAGCCCGGGGACTGAATGCCCTCCCTTAGTCACATAGGAAAGAAATGTCTCCAGGTTGCCTTCTGTGCCCCACAATGAAAATTTGGAGAGGACTCCAAAGTCCCCCTCTTCTATCAAAAATTAGGCCCACAGGGCCTGGAACAATTTGTAAAACACAACAAAAAGAAGCAAGATAAAAATTCTCTGTACCCTCCGGCAGGGTTTTGTGCATTCAGACTGAACAGCAGCGGGCACTCCATTGTGTTATGGGGAGACTGAGCTACAAAGAGACTCTTTCCTCGAATATTTATTTACTTATTTATTTATCATAAGCAACCCTGCATTTCATGCACTAAGTTAAGAACTTTCATTTTCAAATATCCCACTTTTGTCTAGTTTAGCTTGGATGGCCAGTAAGTCCCTGGGATAAAAGGGGCCAACAGGGTTCCAGACGATGATGAGCTTGGAGTCCTGCTGATTTGAAAGGGCTCTGTTTCTGAATAGGAAGCTCTTACTTGGGAGTCCTGAAATATTACAAAATCTTTTTTCCTTCCTCGGAGAAGGAACAAAAATAGGAACGTTGACACATGTACGGTTATCGGCATTTTGCATTCATTAGTTAATCTTCATATAAAATTGCATGTGACATGATTTTAGTTTCAGTTTATAGGACGACATCCATGTAGTGTGAAAAATCACTTCAGAGATGACCATTTGGTGTTGGATAACCAGATTAGTGTGCTCCTCCCTAGAGAAGATAATTTCTTCATCTCGCAGCACTCCAAGGCTGTTGGCTGTTCTTTGTGTAAGCTCGAGGGCTTGTGGTCCTTCCCCCACAACTTTGGTACATCCTCTGCTGTTCAAGTTCAGCTCATGCTCTGGTAGTCGGGTTACACTTAGGAATATAAATGGAGTGATTATACTAGAAGCATAAAAGTAATCAGAAAAAACACAGTAAAAATGACACTATCATCAGATAATTATAAATAGTTTTATAGGTACAGTGAGAAATCTGAGGTATGCGGAGGTGCAGAAAGGAAGCTTTCTAAGAACATTTGTCCACATGATTTCTGACTTACCTTGGTCATCAATGAGGCTACTGGCAAAGAACTTCACTTGGGGAAATGAGAGATTTCCTTGTATTTGACAGAGTATAGAGCTATGTGTAAGCACACACACATACGTACATAAATGTACACGTAGAGCATCATGATACACATCTGTAGTATTTTTATATGTTTCACATTTATTTATTTTGTGTACTTGCATATATGAGGTTTCAAGAAGGCACATGAAGACCAAAGGACAATTTTCAGAGGAGTCAGTTCTTTGTTTCTAACATGTAGACTATAGACATCCAGATCAGGTTGTCAGACGTGACAATGGTCACATTTAACAGCTAAAACACACTACTGGCCCATATGTTTGCAATAGTTTTTGAAAGTAACCAACTAGTATGCATAAAAACAATTATAACTGTATCTGGGATGGTGGTGCATATGACAATCACGGAATTCACAGGGACGATCATAAGTTTGAAGTTAGCATGCGATGTCTTCTGAACTTCTGTGATTCAAAGCAAGCAGATAAGGAAAGAATGGAAGGAAAAAAGGAAAGAAGAAAAAGAAGGGAAGGAGAAAGCAAGGGAGGGACAGAGAGAGGACAGAATGAAGGGGGAAGGCAGAAATGAAGCAAGATAGAAAGAAGAAGAAATCATGTCAAAATATATAGTACACACTGATAGCATATCAGTCTACCAGCTTTCTATGCTATTATCTCTCTCGAACACTAAATATAATGCCTGTAGTTATTGATATTTTCACTTCACAAGAAACAGTTTAGCAGATGCAATTGCAAATCACATTAAGGTAGAAACTTTTATTTCCATATTTCTTAATTCCAGGCCACGACTATTGAGTAAAGAAAGTTTGACTTTAAGCAGGAATGACTTCCTGAGGGAGAATTCAAAGTTCTGAGTAGAAAATAGCTGTGTGAACAGAACCGGTGTGAAGAGATACAATTTGAATAATTAATACCAGCACCTGGAGGCAGAGGCAGGTGAAGTAAATCTCTGAGTTTGGGCCAGCCTGGTCTATAGAAGGAATTCTAGGACAATCAAGATATATGCAGAGAAGCCTGTCTTGAAATAAACCAACAGAAAATTCCAAGAAATTCAAATAATTGACTAAAGAAAGTATGGGAGGCATGAAGATAAAACCCTCATAGTTCATTTCCACTCAAGGAAGAAGATGTAATGATGTAATGACCAATAAAACATGGGAAGAACAAGGTATAGCCTGGTGTATTCTTGGAAGGTGACCAAAGAAAGATATAGAAATAGAGAAAAGAGGCCAATGAGGAGGAAGGAAAGTATCAAAGAAGAGGAAATCGGAAGGGGTAACTACCTATATTAATGAAGAGAATAGTGTTGATCACGATACATGCATAACAAATATTTGAAGGAGAAGGTGTGGTCCTTCTTGTTTGCTAACTTTTGTCCTTAATAATTTGTCTCAAATATTGAACTTCCTGCAAACAAACCATTTTTCCTATGTTAGGAATATCAGATAGCAGAGATAAAGATCAGGATTCAGAATAATGTGTAGCTAATGTTACCTGATGACTCTGTAATGAGAACAGCTCCTATACCCTCTCTTCACGGTACCAAGAGTAAGTGGTGGTAAAACAGCCCAGGTTTAGAAATGAAATGAGAAATCCATAGAGGAAATGTGGTAGCAACCCGGAAGTAATACCATGGTAACCATCACAGACATTCCCATGTGATGTAAAGGAAAATTCCATTCCAAAAGGCCACTAAAACTAACCTGCACACCACAATGCCTTTCACTGCGCTACATATCAGAAGTTCACGCCCTTCTTGGTTTCGGTTTCTCTCCACCATTCAACCAATTGTCTATATCTTAAAAAGCAAGCAGTTGTGGTTTAAAAGCAATTTGATGGATGTTATTATCATTGTCAAATGTCACAGTTATCTCAATAACAGCCTAAAGTGAGAACCAGTGCTATAATGAGAAGCAGAAGAGAGGGAGGAAGAGGGTGTGTTTCTGGGTTGATCGTATTTGCAATAAATATTTGGAAAACATGAAGCCATTAAAATCTCACAATTAAGAATGTCTGTGACATTATTTCCTTACAGGTTTCCTCATATTCCCCACGAATTTTACACCAATACTTCAACCCAAGACATGGATCAACTGGTGTGATCTCTTCCCTGCAGCCCTCAAGCCTGGATCTTATTCCTTTCCATGCATGGCGATTCTCCTCCTTTCCTAGGTCCCCTTACCCTTTGAATCCTAAAGTTCTGCCTCTGTTTCCCTGTCAGCCATTGGCTGCTGGCAATGTTATTTACCAATTAAAGCCAATTGGGAGAAGGGACCTTCCCTGTTTGACATACAGAATCTTCTGCAAGTTTGGGAACCCGATTAACATAATACAAGTCTTAAACCCAACCCACAACAGTATACTATCTCAGTTAATTCCATTAGTGCATTAGCCCATTGAAAGACTATATTTATTTGTATATCATGTCATTCTAGAAAGTCAAATCTTTATGGACAATTTCTTTTCACTTAGGCAAATCCAGAATGTTACATTTTATCAGATTCAATATATTTAGTCAGTTTCAATTCATGATGAATAAATGGTATTTTCTATTCCCTTCTTATAAATCTTCTCGTGATGAGTACTTTTATAATATGCCTGTCATCTTTAAAAATCCAGCTTTCTAAGAGCATAAAGGGAAGTGAGGCACTTATCTTTCAGGCACTTCGAAGTTGTTCTCTTTCCTTGTGCTGCAGGGCCAGAAGCGGTCCAGACTAATGGTTTTTCTGAGCAAGAAGTTGACCATTATGATCAGAGGTGAGAAATGAAATCAATATGGAGAGAAAGAAGCCTGCAGATGCCAAGATGTGCGCCAGTCTCCATGGTGATCTGCAAACTGGTCCTTTCTGTGGCTCTTGCAAGGCCTGCGCTGATCACTCTACACACTGAATTCATGGGCTTTTGTTTAAATCACTCAATGATCTCCACTGCCTGAGTATAGTCCTGTTTTGAGTTTCATGCGCCACTGATCCAAAAGTAAAATTAATAAATGAAAAGAAAGAACAGCCAAAGCCTCTTGTCTCTCATTCCATTTCTGGATTAAACTTGGGAACTTACAACAGAAACGGTCTTAAAATGGCGGAATACTCCGCATTGCTGGGCATCTTTGTCAAAGCCAAAAGGCTTTTCATTTGAGCCCAATGGCTTGTTTGATATCAAAGCAAAGACCCCAGATATACACGAGGTTATAATCACCAGGTTGAGGGCTTTTCAGCAAACACCGTGCAGTGTGCTAACTGTGACGCACATTAGCCATGCCACTGGAGCAGAAAATCAATAAAACAGGGCTCCAAAAATAAAATACTCCTTTGGAATGTTGCACTGAACTAATTAGCAAGGACTCATTTAAAAGGACTTACCTGTCATTAAGGGAAAAGAGGTATTTATGAAAATTAGTTTCCAGACAAAATATTTTTTGAGATGGAGAGAAAAGATTAAAAATTGACTCACAAAATGACTTATTTTGATGATAAATAAAACAGAAGTCCATTGTGAAATGAGAGCCTTAGTCATTTTTTTCTGTCATGTTATCTGTCAAAATACAAAGCATAAACATGACAACTCATGAACAAATAGTAAGTCTACTGCTTTTGCTCTTTAAAAGTTTTTGTTAAAAATTGTGATTTTTAGACCATCTGTCAAACATGAAAGACACTGGTCTTGGTTACTAGCTTTCAAGTTTATTTGAAATAAATTTTTTTTAAAAATTTCAAACTCTGTCAAGTGAAAAAAGTCATCCCGATTATCATATAATTTTCTTTATTATTAAAATTAACATCCAATCACAGAGAAACACACATGGTATGCACTCATTGATAAGTGGCTATTAGCCCAAATGCTTGAATTACCCTAGATGCACAGAACACATGAAACTCAAGACGGATGATCAAAATGTGAATGCTTCACTCCTTCTTTAAAAGGAGAACAAGAACACCCTTAGGAGGGGATAGGGAGACAATGTTTAGAACAGAGACTGAAGGAACACCCATTCAGAGCCTGCCCCACATGTGGCCCATACATATACAGCCACCCAATTAGACAAGATGGATGAAGCAAAGAAGTGCAGGCTGACAGGAGCCGGATGTAGACCTCTCCTGAGAGACACAGCCAGAATACAGCAAACACAGAGGCGAATGCCAGCAGCAAGCCACTGAACTGAGAATAGGACCCCCGTTGAAGGAATCAGAGAAAGAACTGGAAGAGCTTGAAGGGGCTTGAGACCCCTTATGAACAACAATGCTAAGCAATCAGAGCTTCCAAGGACTAAGCCACTACCTAAAGACTATACATGGACTGACCCTGGACACTGACCTCATAGGTAGCAATGAATATCCTAGTAAGAGCACCAGTGGAAGGGGAAGCCCTGGGTCCTGCTAAGACTGAACGTGATTGTTGGGGGGAGGGCGGCAGTGGGGGGAGGATGGGGAGGGGAACATCCATAATGAAGGGGAGGGGGAAGGATTAGGAAACCGGGAAAGGGAATAACACTCGAAATGTAAATAAGAAATAGTCAAGTTAAAAAAATAAAATTAAATTAAAAAAATTAATATCATAAATATATAATTTTCTCACAGAGCAAGAAACTTAAAATACACATGGATATACACCACATAGGCATGCATGCATAGATAAGCTTTTATGTTTCATAGTTAATAAGTGACCTGGATTCAACATTTCATTCTGTTTTAAGTAAATTGAGGTCATGAAAACATTTTTAACTTAGTTTATTTTTCAATCAATTTCAGAAAATATGGAACTTACATAGGGTTTATGAATAATAGACAGGTACAAGATAAAACTTGAGGACCACAGATGAGAAAGTTTACATTGTTATAGTTAATATTTTGGTTTTAAACTGCTTGGGTGGTCAAAAATCTGGGACAAAATAGGCCAGGGACCTAAGAGAAAACCGAATTAGCATGCTTCTGAGGGAATGCAGCAATACGTGATTCCTGGTGACTTCCTGCTCTATGCATCAGTGGCTTGCTCAGCATTGGAGGTTTGCCTTTAGTTGTTGGAAGCTCAGACAGAGATTCGCAATTGACCTGTGTTCAGAGAGTGAGAAACTTCAGAGTAGTCAACGCTAGCAGGGAGGTTTCTGTCAAGTCCCCCCTCAAGATTCAGCCCACTTTGGAAAAAGGCAGAAATATTGTAAGATCCGTGGTATGGAAGCTAACAGGGAAACCACGCCTTCCACACACAACAGTACAGACACACATATGACCTCCTGAAACTATGGCAGCATTCACGGAGCCTGCACAGGTTGAAGCCAGAGGTGGTCCCACCGCTGAAGTGGGCATAGGCCCTGAACCCCTAATGAAAAAGCTATCGACGATAGACAACCATTCACAAAGGAGAAATTAATTTTCCTTAGTCGAGTCGTGGAGTCTTACTGGGTGTACAGATCACACTTAAAAGTAGGCCTCACACCTAACAGTGAATGGCCAATACAGAATGAACTTGATTGTGTTTTTGGATATGTTTTATTTTTGCATGATGCTTTGACTGGAATTTTTCTTTTCTGAATTTTTGTTACATATTTTGGTTTCCAACATGAGTCATTTATGGGGTTTCTGAGTGTCTGCTTCTCACACTCTTTCTCTTTCACACACCAACTTTGTTTCCTTGTGTATTTCATTCTATTCTTGTTGTTTAGTTGTTTGTTTGTTTTTCTAAAGAAAGCTAGAAGTAAGGTGGGAGCTGGTGGGGTGGGTAGAAGAGAGGATCTGAAAGGAGATAGGGGGTGGAAAGCCCTTATATATAGAATGAAAAACAACTGTCTTAAATAAAAAATAGTTTGATTTACAGCTGAACTTATCACCTTTTCTTCAAATCATAGCAATGCCCTCACTGCTTAGAATTTTCAAGTTTTCAAAATAAAGCCACACGTGAATACATATGCAAATCTATTTGCTCAAGGAAAGAGTGTTCAGTTTTGTTGCGGTCCCTTTCAACTGCCTGGGTTGAGAGACGCTGGTAAACAGTGGGTACTCTGGATGTTTCAGAGGGAAAGAGCATTCACAAGCTTGTGTGGGGTTCAGTGGTGGGGAGATGAGGACAACTTCAATTGTAAACAGCATATTCCAGGTGGCAGAGGAGCAGAATGTGAAGGAAGAGGGGAGCATCCATGCCCACATACTTGAGTCTTACCAAAGATCTATGTTCAACCACCTCACGACTTGAGATTGGCATGGACTTGCACCACCCTTATCCAGGGCAGGGAGGAAGCTTTATCTTTGTACTGGAACTGAAGAGCTAAGTCTGTCATGTACTGAGACTTTTAGGATTTTAAAGTACTTAGCTAACAGTTTCCCTGACTCGCTAGCCTAAATATTCCCATTGTGAAACTATTCAGTCTCTGACATTATAGGCTGACCTTAAAAATTCCCTGTCATAGCAACCTATATGTTATGTTGTTCCTGTTTCTCTAGAGAAAGCTAATTTGAAAAACCATATTATTTTTATAATCAGTTATTCAACACCTTTGGTAATCCATAAAACATTAATTTATGAAAAAAATGAAAATCCTTTGTATTTCCTTGCATCTGCTTACCTACTTTCCCACTTTTTCTGATGACATATTAATACTTTTCTTTATGAATAGGATTGTGGTCTGATTTATTATTCTACGCATGTGATGTATGAATTATTAACATCAACACTTGTAGACTTAGAATTTTCAAAATCTACTTTAATAAGGGTTTCAAACACACTGAACCCCTCTCTAGCCCACAGTACCAAGGTAGGGGAGAAAATATTGTAAATAGGACAAGAGGATGTGAACCTGTTTAGAATTAGTTCTTTGGGGAGAATCCAATTTCTGTTATCAGATTCCAGCAGTCCAGCTCAGTCCTGTCAGGCTACCAAACAGTAGTCAATAGTGGTGGCACAATCCAGCAGAAACCACTAGGCCTCTGCCCAGTAGGGAAGAGTTAGCACAAATTCCAGGACAAGCTTGGACTCCAGGAAACGTTCTCTGCTGAGCCTCTCTCAGGGAAGAGAAGAAGAACAAAGCCTTGACATCAGTGAAGTGTTGCGCAGACACTTATGCAAGCATCCCATCACTGTCTCTTGAGTCCTACTCATACTCTCCACACATCACGTGAATCTGCCTTAGCAAAACACCACATGAAACGGCATCACACGACACCACCAGAAACTTCCACTTCAAACACTCCCACACTCAGTATCTCCCACGCGAACTCCACATAGATGTACACACGAGCAATACTTTACCCCGCTACCAGAGACTCAGCAGAGCTTGCACAACCTAATGCTAAGGGAAGAAGTGACACAATTCCAGGACAGTCAGAATCAAGGTTTTTCGAGAGGAGAATCAATTGAAACACAGAGAACAGGAAACAGAGGTGAATTAGGGGTGGGTACGCAGGGCAGGGTATGTAACGCAGAACAGTGCAGATCACTGTGCAAACTTACAGATTCTGGCTCAGTTTCTAATAAAGTAATTCTGACATCAACGTTAGGGAGCAAGAGCTGCTTAACAGCTATCACACCTGAGCAACTGGCGGAAAATTTTATTTAGCTCAACAAATAGGTGGGGAAATAGAGTACATTAAACACATCTACTCTGAATTTACAGTGTACATATGCATGAACACTGCTCAAAGACATGTGGGCCCGTGGATGAATGGCCAACTTTGTCTCTGATGCCTTTTAAATGTATAATTAACCCCCACAATAAGGACTCTCGATTTCTTTGTATCTAGGATGGGAAGGCTTTTGAGAATTTTTATAAAAGACATATTAAAAGTAGCCACAAGGTTTATGGGTCCCGAAAGATAATTTACTATAGATGTAAGAAAGAAGACTTCCAGTACAGAGTATTTGACACTCATGGTCTATATCAGTTCAAGTGAGTTCTCACAGGCCAGTAGCTCACCATTCTCTGTAACTGTCACTCCAGAAGATCTGAAGCCCAGTTCTGGCCTCCGCCAGTAGTGGTAGCCATATACACATACACAGGCGTACATCAACACAAATAAAATGAGTCTCTAAAATGAATTTGCTTTCTAATTTAACTCAACACCGTGAGGCAAAGGGTCAGGATGAACGGTACAGAGAAAAGTACGCTGTTGTAAGGAGGGGCAGTGAATCTATAGAGGATAAGTTGTGTTAGTTAAACGGCTTCAAAATGAACTGATGCAAGTGAAAACCTGTGAACACTATTTTTTTTATTTTTATTGGTTATTTTATTTATTTACATTTCAAATGCCATTCCCCCTTCCTAGTTTCCTCTCTGCGAACTCCCTATCGCCTCCCCCTGCCGCTATGAGCCTGCTACCCCGCCTGCCCACCCACTCCTGCCTCAGCGCCCTAGCATTCCTCTACCCTGGGTCATTGAGTCTCCACAGCACTGAGGGACTCCTCTCCCAGTAATGCCCGATAAGGCCATCCTCTGCTGCATATCCAGCTAGAGCCATGGGTCCCCGCAATCTGTACTCTTTGTTGGTGGTTTAGTCCCTGGGAGGTCTGAGGAGTCTGGCTCATTGATACTGTTATTCTTTTTCTTTTTCTTTCTTTTTTTTTTTTTCTTTTTGAGCTGAGGACCGAACCCAGGGCCTTGAGCTTGCTAGGCAAGCGCTCTACCACTGAGCTAAATCCCCAACCCTACTGTTATTCTTCTTATGGGGTTGCAACCCGCTCCAACTCCTATAGTCCTTCCCCTAACTCCTGCATTGGGGTCCCTGTGCTCAGTCTGATTCTTGACTGTGAGCATCTGCCTCTGTATTCGTCAGGCTCTAGCAGAGCATCTTATGGAACATCTACCAGGCTCCTGTCAGCTAGCACTTCTTGGCATCAGCAGTAGTATCTGGGTTTGGTGTATGCAGATGTGATGGATTCCTAGGTGGGGCAGTCTATTGATGGCCTTTCCATTGGTCTCTGCTCCATTTTGACCCTATATTACCTTTGGACCGGAGGAATTCTGATTAATATTTTTGAAGTGGGTGGATGGCCTCATCCATCAACGGCCGTGCCTATCCACTGGTTATGGTCTCTATGGGTTCTATCTCCCATTTGTTGGGTATTTTAGCTAATGTCCTGCCTGTTGGGTCTTGAGAACCTCTTGGGTCCCTGGCATCTGGGACTTTCTAGTGGCTACCACCAGTTCCCTTTCCCGACTGCTACATGCCTCCTTTCAAAATACTGATCATCTGTACTTCTCCCCATCTCCTCCCGTGTCTGAGCTGGACCCCTTTTTTCCTTCCCCTTCCTCTCTTCCTCTTCTTCCCAGGATTATTTTCTTCCCCGTTCTGAGTAGGACTGTAGCACCCACATTTTGGTGCGATCTTCTTTCTTCTTTGGTTTTATACGGTCTGTGAGTTGTATCGTGGTTATTTTAAGCTTTTGGAGGGGGGGTTAATATCCACTTACCAGTGAGTGCATACCATGTGTGTTCTTTTGTGACTGGGCTACCTCACTGAGCATGATAATTTCCATCCTTTTGCCTGCAAATTTCTTGAAGTCAGTGTTTTTAATAGCTGAATAGTACTCTATTGTTTAAATGCACCATATTTTCTGTGTCCAGTCCTCTGTTGAGGGACATCTAGCTTGATTCCAGCTTCTGGCTGCTACAAACAAGGCTGCTATGAACAGAGTGGAGCATGCCACTGTGTGATATAGGGTTTTATACAGGTTTTTTTTCAAATTAGTCTAAAATTATTTAGAACTTTTACGAGTCAGTTTCTACTAAAATTGAATAAAGATTGACTACAATTAATAATATTTGCATTTAGGAGAAATGACAGTGCAAAACTGTGCCCGATTTAATATTTTATGAATCAGAAATACACAAGATTGCAGATCACATTAATTTGGGGGTGATTATAATCCTTTAGGAAATAAATAAATCTGCTTGCAAATTGAACTTTCTTGAGAGCTTGTTTTCTTAGATAACAGTTTTACCCTGCCAAGCTGTGGCCAAATAAATGTGGACAGAGAAAACTTTAGAGCAAAGGACCTCAGAAGACTGGTTAAAACCTGGAACTTGTCAGACTCATGTGTGGAGCATCCACTTGTGGTAATGAATCATTTGTGTCAATATGTTCTCATATAACATATAGTAAACTGCATATCTATACGTTTTATTATTGTTGTAAAGCAAGTGTGGAAATGACCAGTTTCTCTTGTGCAAAGCACATCTAGAGAATTCTGAGCAGGCTATTCTATACATGTTTATTTTCCCCTAATTTAATATATGTGGTCCAAAATGCTGCTCATTCTGGAGGGGAATGTAAGTTCAGTGGACTTGTGTGACTTTAGTGACAAAAGTTAACTTGTGAGAAATCAATTCTCCCAATTTCCACTCCATGCTGTTCAAACCCCTCCACTCAGTTTCTGAGTCTTGTTTTCAGTTTCTTCTAAGAAATTGTCTTTTGCATAAAACTTATGGTGGACAAAATATTATGTTCTCTCCACCTCAATTAATTTTAAAAATACATATGTGATTTATAAACCAATTCATCATATTCTAAGCCATATCTTCAAAATATTGTTAACTGAGATATCAAAAATGTCATTGCTGAATTCCTACCTTACACCATATTTTTCTTCAGAAAAATACATTCTAATGCTTTTGTCATAAGTTTTCTTTGCATTCATTTTATATTCATAACCAGCAGTAAACAACAACAGCACTAAGCCACTTATATATTGGAAATGTTTCAATGTATTGCACTAGTTATATTTGTAAATCTCTGTTTTCTTGTATGATTTCCCTTCTTAACACTGATGATTTTTGTAGACCAATAAAGTCACATCAAAAATGTTCAAATATGAGCTTACCACGAACAGCACCATAGTCAAACCAAAGTCAGTGAGGACATGTCAATAGGCCTCAATGTTAGACAAAAGTACTCTAGGTAACTGAGAAAAGATGGGATCCAGAGAGATGGGCTTCTCCAGGGAAGAATGCATGAACTGCTTGTCCCATACCAAGTGATTAGCCATGAGAACATACATATGTGTAACATTATATGAACAGAGCAAACTATATTTAGGATTACATGTATAAATGCAAACGCACACACACACATGATAAAACAAGTAGAGTAAAAGAGGCAGTAAATTTGAAGATAGCAGGGAAAGGTATATTGGACAGACTGGAGGGAAAAAATCAATTATATTATAATCTAAAAAATAAATATTTTCCATTGTTAAAAGAAAAACCAAGTCATGAATTAGTTGATATTGTCTAGTTAGTTGATAATAGTTCTTCCTAGCCCCTTCAGCTCCTTCAGTCCTTCCCCTAACTCTTCCATTGGGCTCCCTAGTCTCAGTCCGATGGTTGACTGTAAGTATCTGCATCTGTCTTAGTCACGTGCTGGCAGAGACTCTCAGGGGACAGCCATACCAGGTTCTTATTAGCAAGTGCTTCTTGGTATCAGTGATAGTGTAGGGCTTTGGTGTCTGCAGATGGGATGGGTCCCTAGGTGGGGTGGTCTCTGGATGGCCTTTCCTTCAGTCTCTGTTTCACTTGTTGTTCTTTTATTGTTGTTGTTGTTGTTGTTGTTGTTGTTGTTGTTGTTGTTGTTAGCCAGAAACCATTCTCTGTTAAAAATTTTGAGAAGGTGGGTGGCCCCATCCCCCAACTGGGGTGAGGGCCTATCTACTGGAGATGATCTCTACAGGTTCTATTTTGCCTTTTTTTGGGTATTTCAGGTAATGTGATCCCTGTTGGGTCCTGGGAGCTTCTTGCTTCCTATTTCTAGAAGCTTCTAGTGGCTACTCCCAGTTATATGCCGTTCCTGACCCTCTGAACTTCTTTCCTATCCCTTTCCATATCTGATCTGCCCCTCTTTTCTCCCCTGCCAGGTTTTTCCCTCCCTCTACCTCCTGTGAATATTTTGTTCCCCATTCTATGTAGGATTGAAGCACCTATACCTTGGTCTCCCTTCTTAAGCTTCATACGGTTGGTGAATTGTGTTGTGGGTATTCTGAGCTTTAAGGCTAATATCCCCTGATCAGTGACTATATACCACGTGTGTTCTTTTGTGTCTGGGTCACCTCACTCAGAATGATATTTTCTAGTTCCAGTCATTTGCCTGTAAATTGGTAGGTGCTTCTCCTAATTGCTAAAGTGCTATGTACCATAGTGGAAAGGAATCTTTGTGGTTTATTTCCCTTCATTATTCAAACAATGTATTTAAATTGCCAGATCAAAAAAGCTGAATTATATATAATCTCTCTCCACTTGTTTTCTGAAGTCCTGAATTTAGAAAAATTCATAAAACTCATGAGGCCTCTTTCCGTACCTGGGGAATAACTAAAGTTATAAAATACAACTTTTGTATACTTTTCTTTCCTTTCTTTAATTATGATTCAATGATGTGTGTGTGTGTGTGCGCGTGTGTGTGCGTGCATGCGTGTGTGTCCGTGGTGCACATGCAGGCACTACCCTGAGTGTGCATGAGGGAGCCAGATGGCTGCTATCCCCCTCTATTGTTCTCCATCTTAGTTTTTGGAAATAAGATCTTCCTTATTCTCTGGGAGCCACATGAATACACTCTCCCAACAATGGGATCTCAGGAATGTGCTCACAACCTGGTTGTTTGCTTGTTTCTTTGTTTCTTTGTTTTTGCAGAGTGTTGGACATTGAACACAGACTATCATGTTTGGTCATTCAGCTCTTTACTTTCTGAGACATCTTCCCATTTGTTGTTTCTAATATGTTCTGAGGAAATGGCTTGGTCATTGTTTTTAAAGCACTAATATTTTTCTTATAACTTGATTTCTGAATATGTTACTTCTAGTAACAAATATTTCAAAAGAAATTTTATATCCTTTATTAGTATTTTTCCGTATCTAAGGCAATCTAATTCAATTTACTTGTAAAAACATATAAATAATGAGTCCTTTTACTTATGTAGTAGTCTGAAAGTTCAAACTGGCCTGTAATCTAATTAAAGAAAGCAAACCAAATGTCACTTGTAAAAAACCAGACAATGAAAAATAGGAGTGTGCTTTCAAGATTGGGAGATTAAACTTCATAGAATTGTTTTGTTTAGTTTCCATTTTAAAGCCATTAACTTCTGGAATGCTAACTTCATTACCATAATTATTTTACTATAAATGGACTCTAATAAATTAGGTTGTTGGAGCTATCCATATCTTCATCGTATAGAAATGCCATCTGCCTAAAAACAGGTAAAAATTAGGTCAGTAGGGCAGATGTCATAGACATCATAAATTGAGATGAAGGGATTATTCTAACCTTGACTTGCTCAGGCTGGCTGGCCTCAGAGATCTTGGCTTGCTCAGCGATCTGTCCCTTTGTGTCTCCCTAGTGCTGAGGTTAAAGGTGTGCCACCACCACCCAGTTCAGCTGTTTATTTTATCCATTCATAAACAAAACACATGCCCTATGCATTTAAGTGGGTTTGACTGTGTTTCTAGGGGTAGAGATGTCTTACTCAGTGTTCTATTGCTGTGAAGAGACACCATGACCATACCAACTCATAAAATGAAGCAGTTAATTGGAGTTTGCTTACAGTTTCAGAAGTTTATTCCTGTAACATCACACAGTGTGAAGCATGGTGACTTACAGGCAGACACGACACTAGAGACGTAGCTGAGATTTCAAAATCCAGAATCATAGGCAGCAGGAAGAAGAAAGAGAAACCGGGCCTGGCTCGAGCTTTTGAAACCTCAAAGCTCATTCCCAGTGACATATTTCCTTCAACAAACCCACACATACTCGAACAAGACCATACCTTCTAATCCTTCTCAAGGAATGACACTTCCTGATGTCTAAGCACTCAAATATTTTGGACTACTGGGACACTCTTATTCAAAGCCATAGGAGCCATATTCAGCTATATAATGGAAGGAGGGTGTGTGTCCAGATACCTTAGATCTTTCTGAGGAGAAAAGAGATCCTGACACATTACCAAAGGACCAGCATTTCCATGAGATCCATACAGGGAAAAAATTAAAGCTGTCACACTTTGAAAAGTGTCAGTTTTACTTAGTCTGACTTTAATTAGAATTAAATACACCACCAAACTAGATGATATATTCTAACACGTGACATTCACTATCATAGGGAAGACTCCGCATGGTCACAGATAAAGGTCTGGTGATTATTATATATGCTCCTTATAGCATGGGAAAAATATCCTATTCAGCTTTTGTTTCTTTGTTTTTATTTTTGTGAATTTAGACTAGAAGTCCAAGTACATACACATTCTAAAATTTGACATCAATTGACTCATTTTAACAGTGTTACTTGACTGTGCAGGTTAAAAATATTAGACATCCCATATCCTTTTGAACCTTGCAGAACATGCTTAACACATTAGCAAACATCTTTGTCTCTATCTGAACAATGTATCTGAAGGCTGTCCAAGAAAAAACTCTTAGGTAAATCTCCATGAGTGTGGCTGGATTTAGCATCAGTTGAACTTTGTGTGCCATAAGTTCTGTGTTGAGTTGAAAGGGCTAATGGGATGGGTGGGGTAGGGATATTCTCATGGAGACAGGGCGGGATGTGGAACACTCGGAGGGTAGACCAGGAGGGGAATACAATCTGGAGTGTAAAAATAAATAAATACATGAAATGTAAAGATTTTGCTTTGCCACTTGTAGACTATTTATTTCTGATTCATTAAGTATGTCATTTTCACTTTGAGAATCTCAATCATTTCCTAATTATTATTAAATAAAAAGTAGTAATCTTCTACATGGCCTCTGGAACCCTCCATGGGGCCTCTGGTTCTACTCATTTCCTGTGCTTTCAGAGCTTTCCGGTCATCACACGTTTCTTTCTTTATTTTTCTTTGTTTTTTTTATATTTTTCTCTGTATGACTACAGTTTCCTTATCATCATTAACACTATTACATTGTTCAGGCTTATATAGCGAAATATTTTTCCATAGATTTTGATCCTGTTTTTCCAATTCATTTTCCAATTCATCTCAGATTCTTCTTACGTCTCTACTGTCCCAACTTTAGGTTCTTTCTCTCTTTAAAACAAACAAAGAAGCAAACAAAAGTGAAAAAGTATGGATTTGTTTGCTTTTAGGGATGAGGGAGTAAGGACAACTTTCCTGGCTAGAACTAAGAATAGCCTGTGGGAAGTCTGGGGACCAGGGAGTGCTAAGTGAAGGGGTAGAAGTCCTACAGAAGGGACCTGTTGGTGGTAGCAGGTCCTGGTATAAATTCTTCATTCCATAAAGGTTAACCCTGACATAGATTTCCTTGTTGCATGTACAAAACTATGGCTTAACTACAGAACTGTGCTGAGTTTTAATGTTTTCCATTTATACTCACCTAAAATTTATTATTTCTTTTGTGACTTAAAATATATATACTTGATTCAACTTACAAGATATAATTTGGGGAGTTACCCAGGGAGCTACAATCAGAGTTGACTTGCATTTATGAGGAAATTACTCTTAGTTTGAAATAGAAGTAAAGCAGATAATTATTCTAGATTGAGTCAATTTTAAAAGTTTTATGGTTACTTTTAACTTATGATATGCCTATTCATTCACACTTACATAGTCTGCATCAAACACTTTTGATTATTCCTGTGGATACATATGCAAGTGAAGGCCAGAGGTCAACCTTAGTTCTCCCTACTTAGTATCTGTGAAACAGAGTCTGTCACTGGACTGGAGTTAGCTGATGAATCTAGGTTGCTACTCAAGGAACTTCAGAGATCCTCTTATCTCTGCTCCTCTATGCTGATATAACAATCATACTATACTGCAACATTTCTTATATCTGTCTTCCATATGTAAGAACATCATTTTCTCATGGTTAAGTTGCAACTGTTTTGTTGATGGATCTATTCTCTACACTCAAGGGAATAAAAAGGTGTAGGCACAAGGATTTTGTACACTGTGCTATTCAAATGCTGATTTCTCTGCCTTCCTATCTTGTTTCAGTCTGGACACGACTTTGTTATGTTTGTTCTTAGCATCTTCTGTCTTAAGATCCTATAAGCACTGTTCCTCACTCACTCTCTTCCTTGCCAATAAAAACAGTGAGCCAATACAAAGTTTTAGAGAGAATATGTGGGACTTTTGATTCTAGGAGGGATGAAGAAAGAGAAGTGAAGGAGGGAGCCATGAGGGAAATGCAGAAAACATCAGAAGAAGAGAGCTGAATCAAGAAAAGACAAAATAAAAGCATCAAGTAAGATGGAAATATTGTCTGGGAGGAAGCTTGACTAGCTGAAACATTTAGAATGAAGTATTAATTGTTCAGTACTTGACTGAGGCATTTTAATAAATCTTAGTCATCTTTGTGTGGTCATTGGAGAATTAACTGGTTAAAAAATGCAGTCACATATTAATTCAATGCTTCTACTTACATTAAAAATAATTTATTTTACAAATGGTGCCTAATATGGGGTGCCAATTTATTGTGCTCCATATTATTCTAGAGGTTGCTACACTACCTCATTGCCTTTAAGTATCTTTTAGGTGTTTCCGCCTTACCTCACATCATTTAGTTCTCCCCCAAAATAGACATAGAAATTTAACGTTTTATAATATGCTTAAAAGCAATACAGCTGGAATGATATCAATCCTCTAATGTGATTTTGTCTATTTCCCTGCAGTGATCCCTGAAATCTCACTTGCCAGTTCTGCCTGGGCGTTCTTATTCCATCAGGTCAGCCTTCATGGTCCTGTGCTTA
The DNA here is from genome assembly GCF_021556685.1 of Rattus norvegicus. Taxonomy (NCBI): domain Eukaryota; kingdom Metazoa; phylum Chordata; class Mammalia; order Rodentia; family Muridae; genus Rattus; species Rattus norvegicus. Next base: position 20,944,172 of record NC_141551.1, on the reverse strand, counting down.
TAGGTCAGACTGTCATATAGGAAGCTCTTTCTTTTTTCCCTCATGGTTCCCTTGGCTGATATGCCAAGCCCAGAAACTGAAGCTCCACCTACTTCTCTTCTGTCTAACTACAGGATGTCTAGCCTTTTTTATTAACCATTCAGTGATAACTTGTGGGTCAAGGTCTACACAACAGAATCTGGAGTACATGAGGATCTCATTAAGAGCAATCAGAGCTTGGGGGTCAGTGTTTAGCATCTGAATACATAACAGTACCAGACAAACCTACCAAAGGGGGGAACTGGCATAATAATATTGTGTCCTCAAAAAATAAAAGAAGTAGTATTTTCAAAATAGAGTTATGTCTCTCCTATCTCGCATATAATTATGAGAGTTGGTAGGTAAAGCGTGGACAGAGACTTGCTGAGGTAAGCTATTTAGTTATGTTGCCAGTAGCTATAACTAAGCCAGCAACACTGTCAATGAACAACTTGGTGAAAAAGATTGTCTTGAAAAAAGATTCATAAGACATTTTGGCCACGGGCCAAAGATAAGGAGGAAAAAATTAAGTAAAAATTGAACACTTAATAAAAAGGGTTTCTTATATGATGAGATGAGTTACAAGAGACACAGTTGCAGGCTACGTTTATAACAATCACAGGTTCCTAATTCATAGTGACAGGACCTATGTAATGCAGCTTCTGTAATGCAGCTGGACATTAACTCTTGTTTCTTTACTTCCCTATTGATTGGGGATATTACATTTTATGACACACCACATGCTTATATATATTTGACCAAGGACACTCAGGCAGTCTTAGCTCTACAACTGGAGTCAATAAGTCAGTGGGCCCTGCCGGGAACCTCTCAATGATACATTTAATACCTCAGTCCTTTTCCTCACATTTTTGAACATGAACCCAATTAGGAGACCCTTTTTCCTTAACACCGAAGGACCCAACTTGTTCTGCTGCCTAGATCCTGTCTATGTGCTCCTGGCAATTCTTTAACATGTTAACAGTACAAAAAATAGAATTCTCTCCTTTCAGAGGTGTTAGGAGAATTAATTATGTTTATGAAGCACCTCAGATCCTTGCATGAGAAGGCCCTGAAGAATTCTCTCCTTTGAAGGTGGTATCATTACATCATCTAGTCTGGAGGCAAAGGGAAGCTAAAAATAGACTCGCTATATAGTAACCCCAATTTAACTCTGTGTGGCAGGTGTCTCTGTTCCTTCTCTTGGGAAAGTGCTTGTGAAGAAAGTGGGAGACGTTGACCCCATATAAATTTGTGGATTGTACAATTTTCTTTAACACATTTTTCTCTCAATGCTACTCCCAATATTTCACTGGTTCAGCTCTTATTTCTTCCATAAAACAGACATGAATGACAAACTGTTCTTCATTTTCCTTCCAAAATTTCACATCAAAGAAATATTGACAGTTAATACTGAATGTGAGAAGTTCCTAAGGTTTACACCAATCGCTTAGGACAAAGACTAGTTTAGGTCACACAATATATACGCTGAACATCTAAAGGAGTCTAATGGAGAATCCCCCAGTTAAGGGGTTGAGTATTATTTTCATAGCCTTACTTCCTAAAATCAAAAATACTCTTATTACCCGTAACCCCTATTAGATTAAGCCAGCAGCTGAAACTGAAAGGGAACTAACTTTTTCTTCTTTCCTTGGACAATATTTCAGTGTTGTAATTTCCTTCACATCAAAGTAATGCTGTCTAATTTTGGTGAAGAATAATTTTTAATGATTATGCTTTGTGTGAAGGTAAAATAATTTGAAGTAATTACAAAGAACAATGGAAAACAATGTAGCTTTATAAGTTCTTCACCTCAGGGATCTTATGATACAATCTATGTTTTCATCAACAGTGTCTCATTTAATGTTTGTTCTGATCTGAGAAATGTTTTTTGGTGTTATGAGCACTTTGCATATTAATAATTTGAGGTATGGGAGGGCAAAGGAACTTGTCAACAGTACAGATTAAAGAAGGATAAAAGTGAGAATCCAGACTATATTGTTTTACTCCAGGGTCTATACAAAGAAGTAACATGATGCCCAGGCCAAACCATAAAAAATGTGGGAAATGGCATATGTTTGAGTGCATAGTATAAGCTAAAGAGAAAGGTGGCAGTAGGGGATAGTAAAGACTTATTTAAAGAAAAAAAGTAAAATGAAAATATGTTGTTTTTATTTTAGTCAGTACAGTGAAAAAGTATTGGTTCAAGCGAAGTAAGGTCTTTATATTTTGCCAAATGGGAGCTCTGGGACAATCAACCGTACTAACTGTAGGACTACAAAGAGAATGCTCACATCTACATTCTATATGGGCTTATTTTATCTTAGTCAGAAAACAATTGGTGCTTGGATCTCTGTTTGAAGGACTAAAAGTTGATTACTGTTACTGAGTGTCTGGAGGAGTCTGATTATATCTCCAAATGGTGATTCTGGTACCTGATGTGTCACCTTGTCACAAGGCTCATACTTCCCCTGGACATACATCTTTCTAGGTATATTGGTGGAAAGAAAGCTTAGCCTGATCACTACACTATTGTGTCTTCCTCAATCTCAAGATACCAAATTGTAGGCACACAGCTAAAGTAGCTGCCTCCGAAGTAGGTGGAGACAGGATCTTGAACCTTTATCATTGTTTTAAATATGGTACTCAAGGTGCCAACTTGCGTGACCATAGGCAAGTGTAGTCATGGTACTATTACTTCATTGTCAGGATAATGACTCTGAGGGAAGTGTCCACCTATATCCAGTAGCATCCAAGGATGTGAGAATTCATTTGAGAGATTCCATTAAATATCTGATACATGAAGAGGCTGCTTGCCTTTTCTCTATATACTTTCTTAGTACATGGTGATTAGATTTAGAAATGCTTGTGTGAGAACCATTGACACATGGACGGTAACCACAACTTTCTCATGTTTATCAGGTTGGGACATTTGACCACTGTCACTAATGAACAGTGTTGATGGAGACATCCCCTCATTCCAATTTTGCATACAGAACCCAGTGATATGCTTGCTAACCTGTGAGAAGCCCCTAATAAGTCAGCAATGATGAACAGGACATTTCAGCCCTTTATTGCTGTAAGATTGGATGGCCGAACATAAAGTGCAAACAGCTACCTGAAGGATATCATAAGCAAGCATATGACCCTCTCATTATTCAGACATGTCTTACCTTGGTACTGTAATTCTATTATCTGAGTGTGCACAAAAAATATGTAGCATTGTCTTACAATATTTGTGGTATACCGGTGCGAGACAATTGGACTTGATAATGTCAAGCTTGAGATTCTTAGGTTGGATATAAAGATGACATCTATTTTCAAGCTTCCATACCAAGGACAGGTCAATCAGTGAGACAGAACTATGAAAACATGTGCCCTGGACTGTAGAGCCCAGTGGTTCAATTTTGAAACAATATGTCAACAACAGCTGCTGATCATACATTCTTATGCAAATTAGTAAAGTATACAAGTACCTGTCAAGCCATGAATTGAACGCATACTGTGGACTATCAGCATAACTACTGCAGTGCACAACATAGATTACTGGTATTGTAGTCTTTTATTCTTAAGAACAAAAGCAATGCTTAAATGGCCCACCGAGTGCACTTTTCATTTAATAGTAAGAATAAGAAAAATAAAGCCATTGAAGTCTTGCTACTTCAGTCAGCACAGTTAATATTTCCGATGTGTCCATTTCTGACTATACATATTACTGCTTCAGAACAAAATATGGAAACATATTCACATATTCAAGGGGCTCTGTGGGGAGCTGAACTATAGAAACACCCCTTCTCTTCCTGGTCTTCCCCTCTTCTTCATCTACCTCCTTCTGATACCCTTCTCCATTCCTCTCCTCTCCTTCCCTCTACCCCTTCTTCTCCCTACTCTCTCCCTCTTATCCATCTCTCTCCAGTGACCTCCTGTTCCTTCTCCTTTCTCTTTCTTCCCTTTCTTCTTTCTCCTCTTTCTCGTTTATTTCAATTCTTATTCTGTGCTTTTTCATTAATACACGTTACATCAACTTTTCTTATGAGGTTAATGTGATAGCAATATTTATTCATATAATACAATAAAAAGAAGGCTTTAAGTTACATTTCTCTTTTATAAATTCCCCTTTTCATGTTTTTAGCATTATTTGACTGGATTAGAGCACTGTGCTTCCACTGTGAGAGTCCTCAACATAGGGACACTGTGGGAACGTGCTGTCTTGCACAGATTTACTGTTGTGGTGAGAAACCATTATATCCAGAGCATCTTGCGGGAGGTAAGGGGTTATTTGGCTTATACCCCCACATCACTGTTCATCACTGAATAAAGTCAGAGCAGGAACTCAAAAAGGGTAGGAACGTGGATGTGTGAGTTGATACAGAGGCCAGGGAGGGGCACTCCTTACTGGTTTGCTCTTTATTTCTTCCTCAGCCTGCTTTTTAGAGAACCTAGAATGAGGAGCCCAGAGATGGGTCCTTCTGAATGAACCCTGTTTGTGTCTGAGCATTCCACAGACACTGTTTTCTATATTTTGGAGAGCTATGAAGTTCTATGTTAACTGGAGGTGGAGCAGGGTTTGTTTCAGTCAAACATTCTACCCATGATGGGCTTAATGGTAATAATTTAGATCTCTCCACTTTTACCTAAATTATGTGGGAAACAAACCTAAAATTTTTTAAGTGAATCATACAACATTAATTCTGAAGGATGCACAGGCAAGATTTCATTCTGTTTTTGTTTTCTTTTTTTTTTTCCTATAGACTGGCTGGCTGTGATTCTGCAGGCCTCTCACCAAAGAGGCGTCTCTGACAAAATGCAGAACAGATGCAGGCCAGCACCTTGGGAGAGGCAGATTGCAGTGTGACTGAGGAGCTATTTCCACACCTCCCCCAGTCTCGCCTTCACCTGTTTATGCAGGAGCAGACCCAGTGGTGTTGTGCTCACCCACTTCCGTGCCAGCGCATTCCCAGCAGCCCCAGACAACTGCTTTCTCTTTCGTGTTCCGCTCCTTTCCTCCTTGCATTTGGTTGACAGATGCTCAGGGTTGGCTGCTAGCAAAGCTTCGCAAGGCTGTTGCTACAGGTGGCCTCTTTTTGGGGAGAAACGATCAAAGAAAAAAATTTTTGAAGGATGAAGTGTCTGCATATAAGGGTGCCATAGTTTTGACGAGATGTAGACTTCTTGAGAAAGAAGACTGCCCGCCATTTGATTTCCCCACCTCCTGCCCCCACCCCGTGCCATCTGCACAAGGATAAAGCTTGCACCTGTGCCGTCTATGCATCTAGGCATGGGTCCATCATCGTAAACTCAAAAACAAACAAAAACCATACAATATATCTAAACTCCGCCTCATAAATAATGATACTTGCGCGAGATACGCTAGAAGATAATCCAGCAACTTGACAAGCTCATAGGATTACGTGTAATGATTCTAGTGCAAGCATGAACACTTCATAATTAGGAAAAGAAAGGGTAGAATGCTTTGAAGTAAGAAAGATTTCAGTCTTTGATGCTTTGTGGATTAGAGGGAATAGAGGTGACCGGGCATTAAAACCATGCAGAGGGCTACACAAATGGCTTAGCAGCTAACAGCTCTGATTATTCTTGTGGAGGACTCACGTTCAGTGTCTTCCGCCCCCGTGGTGGCTAACAATTATCGGTGACTCTAGATACAAGTACAACACTCTCTTCTGACCTTTTGGGCACTGCATGCATAGGTCTCACAGACACACATGTAAGTAACAAAACCATATGCATGAGGTAATAATTAATCTTAACAAAATGAGAAGGGTAAATCTACTAGGTAATCTTCTCTATATGCCTTCCTTAACAAATGACACTTCTGCTGATTTCTGAAGGTGTGACAGGATTATTGTCTTCTGCTTAGTATGGTTGTTCCATTGCAGAGAGGCTTAGACAAGCAATTGCTTGAACAAATGTGTCCCTTGACTCTTAGCAGCTCTTGGATGTGAGAAGGAAGAAAAGACATCCTTTCTACTTCTGTGGACTTAGAATATGTCAACAGGCAGCAAGCATATAAAAGCTTCTACATTGCAGTCAGGAGGCTATAGATGTGACTCTGCTCTGTCTTTCAATTTTTTTTGCCTATATGCAGTCCGGTTCCAAGAATCAGATCATAGGTGCATATTAAAGATGAAAGATGAGGTATCTTATTAAATATTTAATTTATATGATGTTCATGAACAAAGACCAAATGGATAAAGTGTCTTGAAGACAATTTGAGAGCTCTGCCAGCACCAAAAGTTAATATTAAGAGTTACACTGATAATAATCTTTTACTTCTTCCCTTGATCAATGAATGCCAATATAACATCTGGGCTCATGGCATTACAATGTTGAAAGTACTGAGAACCAATGTTTGTGACCTGTTAGAGATGTGGATTTAGAACTTTGTGGTAGTTTCTAACACTGGAGGCAGTTGTTCAATAAAATCAAAATCTTTGTATTGTTTGTGGCCATGACTGAATCTTAAGGGATGGAGGGAATAACCTACTTAATGTAACAGCCTCTGAGGAAGATGTTGACTATCTGGAATCCCAGCACCATTTCACTGAGAAAAGTAAACAGCCTAGATCAGACATCAGCATTTTTATTTCCAGAGAAGGCCAGTCATTATATATTTTAGCCATTATATGCCCCTAGAATATTAAGATCCTACTTGGACTCAACTCTGCCATAAACTGTAAGGCTATAGTCAACAACATATTAAACATGGGTGGTTCAAATTCTGTAAGAATGTATTCCACAGTAGAGGAATCAGCTAATCAAGTAAAGAGACAATATGCAGAATGAAAGGAAACTCTCTGATATATTTGACATCCAGAATAATTTAAAGCCCTCAAAAAAATAATAAGACACCAGCAATCCAGTCAAAAAAATAATAGCAAGAATCAGACTGAAGTTTCTCTAAAGATAAAATACAAACAGCCAGTCAGGGCGAGAAAACAAAAACAAATTATGAAATACAAATAGCCGGTAAGGTTGTGAAAATGTGTTCAACTTAGAGTCCACCACTGAAACACAAATGATTTCAAAATAGGTAGTTGTGTGGATTATAGCCAGATAAAGCTTATTGACCTCTGGTCTAGAATTCTTCCCCATGTGTTTAATCTAATTGAACAAGCATGGAAGGCTGGAAAGAGACAATGAAAGTCAATTACATGGTGGAAAGAATAAACCTGTGATATAATGTGCTGGATGAACACCCAAGTAGAAGTCAAAACACCCGGGAAGGATGATTACATTATATACCAGCCATTAGTGAACATCACTGGGGAGTGCTGAAATACACTAAGATTTACCTTCTTCATACATTCTTCTCTTATATAAAAATTCGATTATGATTTTTTTGACTGCCAACTAATGGAGCAGATCTATTTGTCTTTACAAGAGGAGGGAAGACAAGGTTTATAGACATGTACAGAAATCGAGGACTTACAATTCAGCTTGCTAAAATGCACTCGAAAGTACATTCACACAACGTTTGTGAAGCTGTTGTCTTCTCTCTTCCATATGCATTCCATAACTTCTGTGAGTTTGATGATTGCATTGTTTAAGAAAAATATATATAATTCCAGAAATGCTTGGCTTCTGTTTCTATTACTGGCAAACATGTAGTTCTTTTCAAGCTAAAAAAAAATCAGAGTTATAACTCCAAGCAAATATTGTGCCCAGGCACATTTATTTTTGATAAAAAATGAATATCAATTTAATTGCAAATGAGGTACTCTCCTTAGACTCCTGGCAAATTGCAATTCTGGCCCTGAGTACAGAAAGTGTGTGTGTGTGTGTGTGTGTGTGTGTGTGTGTGTGTGTGTGTGTGTTGGATTTTCCTGACCTGGTTTAGAAAATAATGTTCTGAGCTTTACCTCGAATTGTTTTAAAAAGCATCCCAGGCAGAAGGTTCTGTGGAGATGTGCACAGAAATGAGAGGCTCAGTACACCTGGGGTCTCTTAACAGAGCAACCAAATCCATCAGAGATCTCTGCACAGGAAAATGACTTGGATACCAACCTTATCAGTACGTGGTTCTTCCATCAGTAAACTACATTCTTCTTTTAATTTGATCAAGGTAGATCATTTAGGGTCAAAGTTAAGAGCATTAGCAGAGAGATTAAAACATACCTTTCCCCCTTCTCCAGTTAACCTCACCAAAAATGATTTAAAAAAAAAAGATTTTCAACTCTGGTGAGCCGACTCATTCTCGCTCTCCATGAACACTGAATTTATCATTTAAATGTTAAAAAGGGAAACCAGATGCTATAGTTATTAACTTTTGGAATCAACTCTAATCTTCCTATTAAATTCTTCCATCCAGGTACAGGCAATTATTTGCTTGATCTAAAGGTGCAGAAAACGCAGGCACACAGGGTTTCAGAGAGTCCAGTCTAATAAGACAGGTGGGTAACTAATAATCTGGAAAATTACCTGCAGATTGAGGATATTGGGAATGACTAATGGCCAAAACTAAGCGAGTAAATTAGTTGCAAAATGATACCATTTGCAGTAGTCGTACGAATGGGGGACTGAAAGGCACCGTGGCATGTGGCAACAAGCAAGCTATGCTACGTGTGGATGGGGCCCAGACTCAGAAAAGCCTGCCATCAGGTCAGACCCCCATGCAGCTGCCTCCTGCTTTTATTTATTTATTTTTGTTCCTTCTGTGTCATCTGTGCCATGAGTGTACGATGTGATAATGCAGACCCTGGAGCATCCTTAGCTTTATGAACAATCTTCTTGGTAATATGTTGGGATGATCCTTTTAGCCAAGATTCCAAAGCAAGCACAATACATACAGTCTTACGAAGGCAAAGTATCTGAAAACAGGTACTAATTTAACTGATATCTTGTTTCATGTACATGGGTCTCTCCTTTATTTAAAGAATAGGAAATAAATTAGCTCTGTTTTCCCCTTTTCCAAATGCCATAAACTAAATGAGGGCTCGGTGTTACTGAGGCTCTCTTTAGATGAGAGCACATTTTGAAAGCCAGCTCTTTCAAAATGACAACACCTGACTTCCCAAGCCTGCTTTCAGACTTAGGTCAGTGCATCGTCATGGAAAACATGGTGACCAATAGAATATCTGCAGGGACTGTTCAAAAACGTACAAAAATATACATGGTCCACAGAAATGACCATGTCCAATCTAGAGAATAATAGTGAAAGACAGATGTCTCCATCCCAAATACACATGTAGTCAACCTGCTGCTCTACATTTGTAAAGCACTTCATGTAACACAGCAGATGACGCGAGCTCTTGTTTCGTACCAGGAGTGAAGACACAACACACTTTTACTCTATTCCTACTTCAGAACAAAATATGTTCATGTCTTTCTCTGGAAAGATACAAAGTCATTCATACATAAATCATAGAAGACAATTAACTAGCTGGTTTAAGGCTCTCCAGGATTTGCTAGGATGCGGTCTTTAGGTTCCTTTTCAAATGTGGCTGTTGAAGAAAAGTTTATCTTAAGTTCCTAGAAGTTTGCTAATCAAATCTGCAAGAGACATGATAGAGCAGCTCTAGAAAAAATATAACTCCTTCTCTTCCCTCTCCAATGACTAGCAACAGGCATGGTCTCTTGTATATTTTTATCTCCTGGTATTTAACCTTGTAAATGAAGCAGAGGCCTAGATATTGAAGTTTGAAAACATCAAAACTTCTGAGGTTTGTCTCTTCCAACTTACTTGTGGACAAGTCAGTTATGTAGGGTTAACTTAAACACTGTGATAAGTATTTATTTTATGAAGAAAAGTTGTAACTTAATTATCAACTGGCAATTAGGATACAATGTTTTCAGAAGTTGGCTGCAAGTCCTTTGATCATTGTCCTATCAAATATTTTTTTTCTAATGTGTGTATTATAAGGATGGGCAAGGCGAAAGCAAAGAGCATTAACATTTGTTAAATGCTTTTAATTTATGAGACTTTAATGTTACATGATTCATCAAGTTTTCAGTTGGCAATGTTGAATTTAAAGGTTTGTTTTCTGCCTTTCGCTCTTGGTGAAGAATCCAGGCCAAACAGTCACCAATACTAGCATCCCATCTGTAACATCGCCCATGTCTCTGTTTCTATTGCTATTTGTCCATTTTTGTATATAATTTGCCAGTGTTCTCCCCTCATTCCATGTGCATTATAAATATATAAAATATACAAAAATGTCAAAATTTTGAAGACGTACTCAAAGCAGTATGATGTCTCACACACAGCACCATGGTCTGGTGATATGGCTCAACAAGGAAAATTTCTTGGCACCAAGCCTGATAAGCTGAGACAAGTCTCACAGTGGAAGGAGAGAACTGAGCCTTGAAATTGCCCTCTAACTGGGTATCATGTATGGTGCATGTACCCACACAAACACACACATACACACAAACCCACACACACACACACACACACAAATAAACTCTAAATAAATAAATTCTAAACTAAAAGTAAATAAATTCAAATAAATAAATTCTAAACTACTTAAAACTAATCTGCACCCTATTGTCTATAAAGAATAGAGTTTGAATTAAATCAAATCCATCATAGTGATGAAATCAACACTTTTGGACTTATTCTTTAAGTATTTTTCTCCATGTCATCTCTCTGAGATGAAAGTAATTTTATTGAATGTATACAATACATTCAAATTGTACACCGATATGGAGTAGATAGATATAGATGATATAGATATAGATAGAGACTGAGATCGAGACAGAGATAGATGTAGGTTCACACACATTCCCTAGTCAACAAAACATCTAGTTGGTGTCTATATTTTATAGCTTCCGTAGATATACTGATGGTCACCTATTCAAATCCAACACTTAAGACTAATTGGTCATCAACTTCATATGAGTGAATTCTTTTAGCCTACTATGTCAGATAGGAAGGAAATCAGATAGAGAGGAAGTAGTGGGGTATGTGAAGTCCTCTTCTTTCCTTGCTAGTAAATAGTAAAACTGAATAGTGTTCAGCAAAATAAAATCTGTCGTAGTAACTTCTCCTAAATGTGGGACACAGAGGGTCTTCAAGGTTTTTACTGTTATGAAGAGAAACCATGACCACAGCAACACTTTGAAGGGAAATGATTAAATGGAGACTGGCTTAGTGTTTCAGAAGTTTAATCCGTTATAACCATGGAAGCATGCAAGCAAACACGATGCTTGAGGAAGAAGTTAGAGCTCTACATCTGGACCAATAGGCAGCAAGAAGTGAGTGAATCACACTTCCTCCAACAAGGCCATACCTTCTAACAGTGCTATTTTTGTTGGACCTCTGGGGGCCATTTTTATTCAAACCATGCCACAGAAGCATTCCCAGTTCTCACCTTTTGAGAAAAGAAGATTTTAGTAACACAGACTAATAGTTTATACACAGAAAGATGATCAGTTATAGCTGCAAAAGTAATTGTTTTGGTAATCATGAAGAATTTGGGTTTCTTGTGTGAACAGGAAATAGTAGTTGACAAGGAATGCCAAGGAATCTATCAAGAAGAAGCAAAGCCCCTGCAAAGAGAGCTGCAGGACACGGTGGTATCCCGAAGGAGAGGATGTGCATATATTCTTTCACTGGAGCAAGGCATTTGTCAGTAGTGTTACAAAGCTTTGTTTTCTTTATTCATCATTCCTATCTTCAGGTCTTTGTCTATCACCTGTGTATTAAATGGAATTCTTTTCTTGAATGCTGCTATAGGACCGCTGTGATTATTTCACATAATAACCATTTCACAGAAGCACATATATCCTCATTACCACACACACCACATACCACACATTACAGCACACCACCCATGCCACCTCAAGACACCACCATAAACAACCACAACAGGAGACAGGAGGATTGTTGGTTCATACAATGAAGGTCTTTGAGGAAGGTTGTATGGATCCTAGATGAATTTGGAATAAGACTTGAGATACCAAGGAAATAATTCTGACTTGGAGAATGCCGCCAGTATGAACAGCTTGTCTGATTGGCAGCTGTAGCCTGCACTGAACTGAAGAAGCAGCTTCTCAGACCTATCTATTCAATCAGGAGAGAGGTAGAATGGGATGTGGAGAAGGAATGAGACCTGTCAGCATGTTAAGATCAAAAAATGAAATCAGATTAATTTAATGTACATTTTATTGAATTTCTCCTTGAGATGGGTCTTTGATTATATAGCCCAAAATTTTATAAAACTTCCAATCTCCTATGGCCTGTGCCTCCTGAGTATTCAGATTGCAACTGTGTGCTACGATGCCTAGGTACAAACTTTCTATCAAATGTCTAGAAATATTAAAAATGATGGGAAGAGTCAATATTAAAAATGATGGGAAGATGGATGGGAGCAACTTTTTCACATACATTGTGTTAAAGAACTGGTGTATAGCATATATGGAAAATGCACATCAATGTGAAATCAAGCTTATGCCTTTTATGAGCATGTCTGCAGACACAACAGACCCTTAATGTCTGTACCCACATGGCTCTGGTCCCACCGGGTCCTCCTCACTCCATCTGTCTGTCACTTGCTGCCGGAGAAACACACACCTGTGTTTGTTTCCTACCAGGAAAATATCATCTGTCATACAAGGCTGTGTGCACTCTAAGTCTCAGATCTTCTCAGTCTACTCACCACAGAAAAATGTGGAGTTTTCATCCGAAGCCTGTAAGGAAGCACCAGGTGGCTTGAGCTTGTAGAAGTAGGGAAACCGTCTGAAGTAGGTCTTGGCGATTGCTAAAAAGAAAAAAAAATAATATCTGACTTCTGCTCTACAGAGGGAACATTTCCCCCTTTCAAACTGAGATGAGATCCTGTGCTTGTAGCATTAAACAACCATGCATTTTACCGAAGTATGATTGTGGTTTCATTTCATAATCATTTGTTTAAAATTTGGATTAAATTTAGAATTTCAAGTATATAGAATATTTAACAAAGTTTCCATCTCACCATCATCCTGGGTTTTCCTAATACAAATAATCAGAATCATTATAGTAATTCTACATGTCTACAGTAATTGCTGAAACTAGCTGCTCAAAGGAAGCAAGAACCAACCAAGCTACCTGAAAAAGACACAGAGAATGGGACTCTTTTCAAAAGACCCTGTCCAACCTGGTGAGCTACTTTTAGGTTGTACAGTGTGCCCCACGTTCTTTGCTCTCCTGAGCTATCGCACTTCTGGTAGTGGGCTTCGGTGTTGCACCTTTCTTTGATCAATTCTTTTTTCTGTATGTAAACTCCTAACACAAATTTCTCCAAGGAACTTGTGGTTTAAAAGAAAACGGCTCCCATAGGTTCATACAAAGTGGTGTAGCCTCTTGAAATAGGTGTAGCCTTGTTGGAGAAAGTGTGTCCCTGGGTAGGGATCATGGAGAGGGGTGGGGCTCTGAGGTCGCAGATGCTCAAGCCAGTCCCAATGTGTCATCCTATTCCTGTTGCCTTCTTATCTAGATGTAGAAATTTCAGCTGCTTCTCTAGCACCATGACTCTTTGCATATTACCATGCTTCCTGCTATGATGACAATGGGCTGAACCTCTCAAATTGTAAGGCAGCCTCAATCCAATGTTTTCTGGATAAGAGTTGTCATGGTTATGGTGTCTCTTCACAGCAATAGAAGTCCGAACTAAAGCAGAACTCCTAACAAAATGTGTTTGTCAAGTTCCATTTCACTGGTATCTTTTTTTTTTTCCTTTTTCTTTTTTTCGGAGCTGGGGACCGAACCCAGGGCCTTGCGCTTCCTAGGCAAGCGCTCTACCACTGAGCTAAATCCCCAACCCCATTTCACTGGTATCTTAACTTTGGCTTCATTGGTTCCCCTATCTAGGAGGAGGAGTAATTATTCAAGTTTCCAGGAAATAGTGCAGCACAATAATAATGAATTTAGTCATAGAATGGCTTTACATTCATTTTTAATGACTAAATAAAATAATAAAACTTATGTCTCACATTTGTAATGTCATCACTCAGGAGGCAAAAGCAGGAGAATTACTTTAAGATTGAAGCCACCCTGGTCTACATAGAAAGTTCTTTTCTGGCTGGGGATACACTGGAAGTCTGAGCAAATGCTTTCTTTAAAAAGTGAATAATCTTTTATAATGGTTACATTTTAAGTCATATCAACAGAAAATAAAGCCCAAAACATGATGCTGGCAGTTACTCCAGTCAGCACACAGAGATGGGCTTGAACGGCTTTTGAATCTATGACAAAAGTGATGGTTGTCTTGGCTGAGCTGGAGTTCAGCATTGATGCTATAATGGATGCGCACACCTGAACTTAGGTGCTTTTTGTTGATATGTGGTCTTTCTTCTCAAATGCTAGAGTTTGCTTTGAGAAATGGGTGGTTCTGTTAATGAGAAACTAAGATTCAGAAGTGTGAATCTTCAGAGTAACCTTAAAAGTCCTGGACACTAGGATGTCATTTGCTATGACACAGTTCTCAGATACAATTAGGAAAACCAGATTTCCTAATGCAATATTTTGTTAGAACTTCAAGACTTCTAATGGTCTTCAAAGAGAGGATGTTCATTACTCCATGTCTTTGAAATTCTATTGATTTATACAATGTATTAGTTACTACTTTTAATGTTGTGCCAAAACACTTAGAAGTGAAAATTAAAGAAAGAAGATGTCATTTCCTTACAGGTTAAGGGTACGGTCCTTCATGGAGAAGGCAACATAAGCCAAAGTGTCACATTATATCCACAGTCAAAGAGAATAGAGGTAAAGGCCAGTGCTCAACACTCAGCCTCTTTTCTATGCTTTAATTCATCTGGACTCCCAATCCATTGAATTGTGTCACCCAGATTCAATCCAACCTCTGATCTCTTTCACAGACCTATCAATTCTCAATGACTGTAGATCCTGTAGAGTTGAGTAGAGATACCAACTGCGACAAGCATCATGATCATTGGATTCACATTCTTCATATAGATCCAGTGCTAAGATAAAAGTAAGTATATGTTGTCTTTGTTAGTGTATATTTGTGTCTTCACGGTTGACATTTTAATTGAGGTACACCATTTTTTCCTCCCAGCTGAACTTCTGTACAAGGATCAATTCCTAAGATCTCTACAAAAACTGGAAAACTAAACTAAAAACTTCCTTATTCAAAAAGTAGACACATGAACAAAGAATGTGTGTTCCTGGTAACACTTGCTATAATGCCACAAAGTCCCATAGCTGTCCCTGGCGTCAGTGAAATTATTAGTTTTATTCTCATCTGTCATATGTCATGCCGCTTCCAAATGAAATAGAGGAATCCTGAATAACACAATCGGTTAAGAATGTTGCCAAGAACTTTATTTGAATAATTTATAGTAGGATTTGGAGCGGATGGGTTCAGGATCCAGATGTCCCTGGAGTCCTTAACCTTTGATCATATTTTGTGTTGAACAATACATGATGAGAGTGAAGTTTAAAGATAATGGCTCCCAGAAAAAGTGCTAATCAAACACCTATGTTCTCAGCAAAGTGGTTTGAGATAGGGGTTACACATCACTGAGGATGAGTCACAAGGAGTATCTTAATTTGAAGAAAGTAAAGGCTGATACTTTTGAAATAAATGCATGATATTATATACAATGTACCCCAGCTCTCAGGTTTAACTAACTTTACTTCATCAAAAATATGTAGAAAGCGGGGACATTGCTAAGAAAGAAGTAAAGGAAAAACATCTCTGGATCAGATGCTGTTGAGAAGTAATCTATGAAAATAGAAGAGCGGGGTAGGGGTGGAAACAACAACAAGAAAAAGAAAACAGAAAAGCAGGAAAGTCATCCTGAATCACGTCAGAGACCCATTATAAACCAGTTTTTTTTCAGTCAAGTGGAGGTCTTCAACTTGAGATCACCAGCCTTCAAGATTCCCAACACAATTAGAGGACAGAAAAGAAATCAACTAAAATGGGGAAGTTCATACTCTAATGTGCTCTTATCAAACTCATAGTTTAGCAACATAAATATAGCATAAAGTACATCTTGTATCTAAAGAAATATGCATACAATTATAGGTATGTACTTCATGTTTTGTTGTTTGTTTTTATAATCAGGCATGTACGTGGGGACAAGTCAGAGGCTCTCTTATAATTTGTGATCATATATAATTGTTCTTCATAACTGGAAAAGTAAACTAAACATTTTCCATATATTAATGATTTCTTTATCTGTGGATTTCTAACTAATGATTGAAATGCCCCAAATTATTATACCTCTGTGGCTTTATATTGTATTGCTTCTAGGACTGAATTATTTGTGCTTACTAGACTCTGAAAGCATCTTTTCCAATGTTTATTGCCTTGTTCCAAGATTGAACACAGAAGATTTTTTTTTCATTTTGAATGTTATGACTTAATTCGAAACTTTGGATTGCCCATGTGAAGCTTTCTGCTGTTGTTTTTTTTATATGTGCTGTGTGCACTTTTGTGTAGCCTAGGCTTTCAAATTTTCTCTGTAGCTCAATCTGGCCTTCAACTTTTATTCCTCCTACTTTTACCACTGGAGTGCAAATATTGCTACCATATACTCCCGAATCTAGCTTAGAGCATCCATGGATATTTTTATGAAGTGTTATTACAAATAGTTTAAGTGACTGAGAATATAGTTCATTGATTTATGCCACACAACCATGAAGAACAGACTTTGAATCACCAAACTTAAGTAAATTTGAGGTATTTGTGGCACCCTAGCTGTAAACTCAGGCTTCAGAAGACAGAAATGTAGGATTTCTCAGAACAAGCTTAACTAAGCTAATGTATGAGTCTGGATTCTATTGCGAGACCCTGCCTCATGGAACAACTGAAAAAGATACCCAGTGTCAGATTCAGGACTCCAAATGCATCCACACATGTGGACACAGACATTATATTAGCAAAAACCTACATAGTCATTATATTACCAAATATTTCTGTATTTAATATTCGGTGCTTTCTCTAGTTTTAATATCCTTCTTCAAGTACATTTTGCAATTTTCCTTTGATATAGCATTGGCTTGATATTGTATGTCTCTATTATTATGTTTACTTATCATTTATATATTCAATAATAAGCATTTTTAGAGTCTCTTATGTAATCTCATTTTGCAAACTATCTTGTGTATGATAAATGGAAGTATTGACATAACAGAAATTAAAAAGGCAAAGTCATGGTTTGTACCTCATCAATGTAAGGTTCACGAAGCAGAAGCATTCAATTGAAATACTGATTGAATTTTAAAAACAAGGCAAGTTATGCTTAAGGCGTACTTAAGACAATTGACAATGCTTAAAATCATGACACACGATGCTTGTAAAGAAGATGTTGGCACACTATGCTTATGCCTCTACTGGGAACTTTGGAGCATCTGGCAGTTTCTGAGAACTTTTCTTGACTCTATCCAGTTGAGGCTAACCAGAAGCCCAAGAGTACAGTTTCATACTGTTTTCTGTGCACATCAAGTAAAGAGGTTAAAAAAAAGAAAGTAATAATTTGTTCCCAGTGGAACAGAGATCAAATAGTGAAACTCCAATTTACTACAAACCTGTGGTGATTAGTTTGCTTTAGTTTTGTCAACATGACACAATCCAGGACCATCAGAGAAGTAGTAGCCTCAGCCAGGCAAATACTTCATCACAGTGGTCCGTAGGGTATTTTCTGGATTAATGAGGGAGGTGGGAAATGCAACCATTGTGGGTTTTACCACTTCCAGAGAGGTAGACCTGGAACACAAAAGAAGCCAGACTGAGCAAGCCATGAGGAATATGCTAGTAAGCCATGGTTTTCCTCCATAACTTCTACATAAATTCCTGCCTCTGTATTTCCACTTGTGCTCCTGACCTGATTTAACTTCAGTGACCTAAGGAGTGTGACCTAAGTGGAGTAAGATACAATAAACACTGTCTTCCCCATGCTGATTTTAGAGTGATGTATATCACATCAGTAGGAAGAAAACTGAAATATCACCTGAGTCATGATAAAAACAAATGAAAACAATCAACCTCTCTGATAACTCTGCCAGTAAACAGAACTAAAAGATGTTCAGGACAACCTTTAGCAATGTTTGTGTAGTAAAGGTAGTGAACTATCTGATTAAAGTTTAAGTGTATTATAGAGGAACTGAAATATAGAGAAAACAAGAGAAAAGACAAGGAAGGGATTGCCTTAGTTAAGCTTGCTGTTGTGGTGGTGAAATACCATGACCAAAGCAACTTAAAGAAGACTTTATTTGGCTTCCACTTCCATAGTACTGTTCACAATCTAAGGAAGTCAGGAACAGATCTCAAGCGATATAGGAAATTGGAGTCAGAAGCAAATGCAGAGGCCATGAAGGAATGCTGCTCACAGGCTTTCTTAGCCCTCTGTCTTGTAGAATCCAGGATCACTTACCCAGGAGCAGCACCACCCACAATGGACTTGGCCCTTCCACATCAATCACTAAGTAAGATAATACCTTACAGGCTTGCCCATAGCCTGATCTTATTGAATCATTTTGTTGATTAACGCCTCATCCTTTCCAGTGACTACAGATTGTGTGATGTTGACATGAAACCAGAAATCACAGGAAAGTTGGAGATAGCTAGATGGCTCACCTTTCTTTCACATTAAAGATGTGAATTAAGGATTTCAGTTTATGCCATGTAGCAGCTAACAATTAAATGGAGAATGTGACTGTGTGGTACATGAATCTATACATTGGAAGAGAGTCTATGCCAAAAATATATTTCAGGATCCAGCATTAGCAATGCATTTGCAGATTGTAAAAGTAGTGATGGGCAGGTGCTATCCAGGCCACTGGAATTGTTTGGGGAGCAGACTTCAGTGACATAAGGTTAGTTAGTGATGATGAGAAGAAAAACAATCTAATTAATTTGCACATTTTAGAGAATATAAAATTCAGGACATCTGGGATGCATTGGGTAGATGAAGGGAGAGATATGAATATATCAAAATAGACACACTTTTTTCTGTTATAGGTAATTAAATATAATTTTCTATTGCCAAACTAAAAGAAAACTGGAAGGATAATAAGTAAAGAAAAGCAGGAAGTGAATCAAGAAACGGTTTAAGACAGAGTACTGAAAAATTTATGTTATGGGATAGAGGTAGAAAAAAATGACTTTAGGGGACCAAAAAGCAATAGCCATGAATGCTAAAAGAGAGAAATAACAAAAAGGAAAAAAGAAAGAAAAGAGAAAGACAGAGAGAAAGAAGGAGAAAGTCAAAGCAGGTCAATGGAAGTTATGAAAAGGAGTCTTAAAAAGGATAAGGTCAATAGTCCATTGATTGGAGCTGCTCAAACATAAGCAAAGACAGCAACAGACAGTGGAGTCACCCTTATGCACATCCTCACAAAACCTAACATCCTGCTATGGTGTAAACTGTTCCTAAGGTATACTCACTTCATAATGGATGAACAATTTATAAACTGATATGCCTGAATAAAAAAGAGTAAGAAATAACAAGGATAAAATAGGATTCATGATCTCCAAAGTATTAATTATAGAATTCTCTGATAACAGCTGAGTTATGTTAGAGAAAAAAATACAGCATTAGAAAAAGGTCCTCTTGGAAGAATGCCCACATATACGTGGAAATTGAACAGTGCTCTACTCAATGATAACCTGGTCAAGGAAGAAATAAAGAAAGAAATTAAAGACTTTTTAGAATTTAATGAAAATGAAGGTACAACATACCCAAACTTATGGGACACAATGAAAGCTGTGCTAAGAGGAAAACTCATAGCGCTGAGTGCCTGCAGAAAGAAACAGGAAAGAGCATATGTCAGCAGCTTGACAGCACAACTAAAAGCTCTAGAACAAAAAGAAGCAAATACACCCAGGAGGAGTAGAAGGCAGGAAGTAATCAAACTCAGAGCTGAAATCAACCAAGTAGAAACAAAAAGGACCATAGAAAGAATCAACAGAACCAAAAGTTGGTTCTTTGAGAAAATCAACAAGATAGATAAACCCTTAGCCAGACTAACGAGAGGACCCAGAGAGTGTGTCCAAATTAACAAAATCAGAAATGAAAAGGGAGACATAACTACAGATTCAGAGGAAATTAAAAGAAATCATCAGATCTTACTATAAAAACCTATATTCAACAAAACTTGAAAATCTACAGGAAATGGACAATTTCCTAGACAGATACCAGGTATCGAAGTTAAATCAGGAACAGATAAACCAGTTAAACAACCCCATAACTCCTAAGGAAATAGAAGCAGTCATTAAAGGTCTCCCAACCAAAAAGAGCCCAGGTCCAGACGGGTTTAGTGCAGAATTCTATCAAACCTTCATAGAAGACCTCATACCAATATTATCCAAACTATTCCACAAAATTGAAACAGTTGGATCACTCCCGAATTCCTTCTATGAAGCCACAATTACTCTTATACCTAAACCACACAAAGACCCAACAAAGAAAGAGAACTTCAGACCAATTTCCCTTATGAATATCGACGCAAAAATACTCAATAAAATTCTGGCAAACCGAATCCAAGAGCACATCAAAACAATCATCCACCATGATCAAGTAGGCTTCATCCCAGGCATGCAGGGATGGTTTAATATACGGAAAACCATCAACGTGATCCATTATATAAACAAACTGAAAGAACAAAACCACATGATCATTTCATTAGATGCTGAGAAAGCATTTGACAAAATTCAACACCCCTTCATGATAAAAGTCCTGGAAAGAATAGGAATTCAAGGCCCATACCTAAACATAGTAAAAGCCATATACAGCAAACCAGTTGCTAACATTAAACTAAATGGAGAGAAACTTGAAGCAATCCCACTACAATCAGGGACTAGACAAGGCTGCCCACTCTCTCCCTACTTATTCAATATAGTTCTTGAAGTTCTAGCCAGAGCAATCAGACAACAAATGGAGGTCAAGGGGATACAGATCGGAAAAGAAGAACTCAAAATATCACTATTTGCAGATGATATGATAGTATATTTAAGTGATCCCAAAAGTTCCACCAGAGAACTACTAAAGCTGATAAACAACTTCAGCAAAGTGGCTGGGTATAAAATTAACTCAAATAAATCAGTAGCCTTCCTCTACACAAAAGAAAAACAAGCCGAGAAAGAAATTAGGGAAACGACACCCTTCATAATAGACCCAAATAATATAAAGTACCTCGGTGTGACTTTAACCAAGCAAGTAAAAGATTTGTACAACAAGAACTTCCAGACTCTGAAGAAAGAAATTGAAGAAGACCTCAGAAGATGGAAAGATCTCCCATTCTCATGGATTGGCAGGATTAATATAGTAAAAATGGCCATTTTACCAAAAGCGATCTACAGATTCAATGCAATCCCCATCAAAATACCAATCCAGTTCTTCAAAGAGTTAGACAGAACAATTTGCAAATTCATCTGGAATAACAAAAAACCCAGGAAAGCTAAAACTATCCTCAACAATAAAAGGACTTCAGGGGGAATCACTATCACTGAACTCAAGGAGTATTACAGAGCAATAGTGATAAAAACTGCATGGTATTGGTACAGAGACAGACAGATAGACCAATGGAATAGAATTGAAGACCCAGAAATGAATCCACACACCTATGGTCACTTGATTTTTGACAAAGGAGCCAAAACCATCCAATGGAAAAAAGATAGCATTTTCAGCAAATGGTGCTGGTTCAACTGGAGGTCAACATGTAGAAGAATGCAGATCGATCCATGCTTATCACCCTGCACAAAGCTTAAATCCAAGTGGATCAAGGACCTCCACATCAAACCTGATACACTCAAACTAATAGAAGAAAAACTAGGGAAGCATCTGGAACACATAGGCACTGGAAAAAATTTCCTGAACAAAACACCAATGGCGTATGCTCTAAGATCAAGAATTGACAAATGGGATCTCATAAAACTGCAAAGCTTCTGTAAGGCAAAGGACACTGTGGTTAGGACAAAACGGCAACCAACAGATTGGGAAAAGATCTTTAACAATCCTACAACAGATAAAGGCCTTATATCCAAAATATACAAAGAACTCAAGAAGTTAGACCGCAGGGAGACAAATAACCCTATAAAAAATGGGGTTCAGAGCTAAACAAAGAATTCACAGCTGAGGAATGCCGAATGGCTGAGAAACACCTAAAGAAATGTTCAACATCTTTAGTCATAAGGGAAATGCAAATCAAAACAACCCTGAGATTTCACCTCACACCAGTGAGAATGGCTAAGATCAAAAACTCAAGTGACAGCAAATGCTGGCGAGGATTCGGAGAAAGAGGAACACTCCTCCATTGTTGGTGGGATTGCAGACTGGTACAACCATTCTGGAAATCAGTCTGGAGAATCCTCAGAAAATTGGACATTGAACTGCCTGAGGATCCAGCTATACCTCTCTTGGGCATATACCCAAAAGATGCCCCAACATATAAAAAAGACACGTGCTCCACTATGTTCATCGCAGCCTTATTTATAATAGCCAGAAGCTGGAAAGAACCCAGATGCCCTTCAACAGAGGAATGGATACAGAAAATGTGGTACATCTACACAATGGAATATTACTCAGCTATCAAAAACAATGACTTTATGAAATTCGTAGGCAAATGATCGGAACTGGAAAATATCATCCTGAGTGAGGTTACCCAATCACAGAAAAACACACATGGTATGCACTCATTGATAAGTGGCTATTAGCCCAAATGCTTGAATTTCCCTAGATGTCTAGAACAAATGAAACTCAAGACGGATGATCAAAATGTGAATGCTTCACTCCTTCTTTAAAAGGGGAACAAGAATACCCTTGACAGGGAATAGAGAGGCAAAGATTAAAACAGACACAGAAGGAACACCCATTCAGAGCCTGCCCCACATGTGGCCCATGCACATACAGCCATCCAATTAGACAAGATGGATGAAGCAAAGAAGTGCAGGCCGACAGGAGCCGGATGTAGATCGCTCCTGAGAGACACAGCCAGAATACTGCAAACACAGAGGCGAATGCCAGCAGCAAACCACTGAACTGAGAATAGGACCCCCGTTGAAGGAATCAGAGAAAGAACTGGAAGAGCCCTTGAAGGCGCTCGAGACCCCATATGCACAACAATGCCAAGCAACCAGAGCTTCCAGGGACTAAGCCACTACCTAAAGACTATACATGGACTGACCCTGGACTCTGACCTCATAGGTAGCGATGAATATCCTAGTAAGAGCACCAGTGGAAGGGGAAGCCCTGGGTCCTGCTAAGACTGAACCCCCAGTGAACTAGATTGTTGGGGGGAGGGCAGCAAGAGGGGGAGGATGGGGAGGGGAATACCCATAAAGAAGGGGAGGGGGGAGGGGGATGTTTGCCTGGAAACCGGGAAAGGGAATAACACTCGAAATGTATATAAGAAATACTCAAGTTAATAAAAAAAAGAAAAAGAAAAAAAAAGAAAAGAAAAAGGTCCTCTTCACTGGAACTTGAAGCAGGGCTACTCCTCTGGTAACCACTTTAACAACAGTTTGAAGTACATCAACATGAATAACAACAGAAACAGATAAACATTCTGACTAAATTAAAATGTAAGATAAAGAATATGATGATTTTCCTATGTCTTTGATGGACTCAGAAGAAGAAAATTTTAGAAAACAAGGAACCACATATTCCCATTTAAGTCAATAAGACATGTACTGCATACACATGAATGCCTTTACCTGCATGCCAGAATATATGTCAAAATGCCTACAATTTATGCCAAAATTTCTCCATGTCCATCTGCATGCTTACATGTCTCAATCCTTGCACACATGCCTATGCATACCAAACTATCTACATACCTGGACATGTGCCTACATACTTACAAACATGTGTATACATTCCTATAGTCTTATACATGCTGACTTGCCAGTATATTTTCACAATGTTTATACATTATGATCTACCTGACCATTCTCAAATGTCAGCAGTACACATCCATGGGTATAAGTTTACGCCTACATGATCATATGTATGACTCCACATGCTCACCAGGCTATTATCTTATGCCTTCACATTAACCATCTAACAATGTTACTACTGCTAGATTATGAATTTGGGGAAAGCAATTGTAAAGTAAGTTGAAGACTCACAAAGGGAGGACGAATGTCTATAAATATGTATTTGTCACCAAATAAACATGGAGAATGGAATATTCGTGGCTGAGAAGACTGTGCAGACTCGAAACTCTATCAAGAGATAACTGTTAGTCAGTTAAGTGACTCTCAGGAGTAACACCACCATACCAGCCAGTCCATTATAACATGTTTCTGTAATGTATGCAGAGATGTAGCTATAAAGCCATGGGGAAACATTTAAGGCTTCAGTGATTGATGCGAATTTTTCCTGTAATGTATTTTGTGTAAGTTTTCTTCTGGGTGTCAGGAACTTTTATCTAAACTATGACACCCATTTATACTGAAAAGATGTCAAATAGGATTTACCACCACAGTGGTAATGGAAGTCTGATACAGGACTGATGGAGAAGAAGCAGGAATATTTATGAAGGCATGGGTGTGTCTACGGTATGGTTTAGGGTGATTGAAAGGAAAGCAGGGACAGAAATAGGAGATACACAGCATGGAAAAGAAGAAAGGCATGGAGTGTGTGGATGGGGCTAATGGTGGAGTGAATGCCCCTGGAAGATAATGCAAGGAACACAGCACAAGTGAAGGGAAGCAGGCTGTGCTGGTGCCAGTACTGAGTCTGGGTGGAGAGAGGAGTGAGGCTGCGATCATAAGATAAAGCAAAACTCTGGACCCATTTCTGTAGAGTGGGTAGCAACATAAGCAGATTTTAACACATTGTCAAATCTAAATGGTCCTGTTAAGAATTTTGCTAGTGATTTTATGACACTAAGATATGGTGAGGATTCTATAAATGTCCCAATGGATAATGGAGGAAAGTTGAACTAAGAGTGCATCTAGAGATGGAGAGACACAGACTTGGGATAAAACAGTAAAGACACCAAAGCAAAAATGCTGGATTAGAAAGTACTGGGGTTCTACTCATCAAGGTTTTGACTGGAGTATTTAGGTGGAAAATTGTGCCATCCTTTAGGTTTTAGTCAAAGCAGGAGGAATAGATAGTGTTTTTCCATTGAGAGTAAGTACAATACTTATTCTCAATATTCAAAATATTTAGATACTTATTTCATAAATGATCAGACTTTAGAAGAGATATTTGAATGTTAATAAGGGCAATAATTGATTTCAATGGGAGTTGAACTAAAGTTGTCTAAAGTAATCATTTGAAGCAAGAGGAGGAAAAATAAAACATCTAAGTGAATGTTCCCTCACCCACGAGTATACTGGCAGCAGAAAATGGAATCACTGGGCTACAAAAGAAAAGTTAGGAGAAAATGAAGTCAGAAGAGTAGGAAAGGTGAATTTGAGAGCAGTTAGCTGGAGGACTGGGAATAAATATGTGTGTTAAGTATCAAATTCTCAAAAAATAATAATGTAAAATTTTTGAAATGTAGTATGACAGTAGACAAAGGAAAGAGAAATGGAGTAAAGAAGGAAGAGTTTCGCAGATGGACAGATTGGTACGTAGATTATTGATAGATGATGGGTAGATTACAAAAAGAAAATAGTAGATGTTGGGAAATAGGCAAATGAATGACTTTTAGTTGTAAGATGATAATGATGATAGATTGGCAGATAGATAGAAAGATAGATAGATAGATAGATAGATAGATAGATAGATAGATAGATAGATAGAAAGATAGATGACAGGTAGTTACATGATAGGCAAATAGATAGACATGGCATATTGATATATTAATAGGCTAACTCTTTGGAAATTTTTGAGGTTTAAGTGCCTAACTGAGAAAACTCTTGAAAGAAAGGGGCAGTCATAAACAGTGTCAAAATCTGCAGAGAATATAGTAAGCAAGGAACTGAATCAAGAGGCAGCCACCAGACCTCACGAAAGCAATTTTGGAGGTGTGGAGGTTAATGCCATATTTCTTTGCATTAAGCGGAGTGAGCACAAAGCAAAGAGCAGGAGCGTTGTACGAAGAAACTTGCCTGCATTTGGTTATCACTACAATAGCAATCACAGGTACAGTGAATAAAAAGAAAGCCAGATTAAAGTGTAATACCAAATGGTCATCTCTGAAACCATATACACAGAAATGCTATTATATAACTGAGAAGGTTGCATTTATGTGTTTACAATACTATATAGATACACACATTTTATACATACACATATCTATTATATATGTATATATATATAATGTGTATTTATTAAAAACTTAATCCATGCTATCGCCGGCTAGCCTTCGGTGCAGCAGTCTGTTTGTCCCATAGCAAACCCCATGCGTCCACCGAACTTCTCGCAGTTCACTTGCTGCAGAACCCACTCACATCTCCAGTCATCGCCACCTGCGGCCAGCTGTCACAGATCCCTGTTATCCAGTAAAATCAAAACTCTAGAGACTTGTAATTTATCAGTCAAATTTATATCAGTAAATTCTCAACCTATTAAATGCCCACACAAAGACCTCAAAACTCAATTCATATCAATACAAGCTGCCCACCTAGATTGACCAAATTTCCCTATAATATTTTATGCTCTTCTATGATACCATAGCTACTTGTGGCTGTTTGATCCCATGTGGATCTGGTTCGTCCTCTTTTTCCTCCATCTTCTTTGTCCTTCTGTCCTATCTGTCCCTCTCTGTACTTCTCTACCTCTAAAGCTCCTAGCTCACCTTCTTTTTTTCACTGCTCAGTCAAAGGCTCTAGGCTTATCTTTTGACTGCCCTGACCTTCACATAGACATCAATTATATATATATATATATATATATATATATATATATATATATATATATGAATGAAGGGGGAGAGAGAGAGAAAGAGAGAGAGGGGGAGGGAGGGAGGGAGGAAGAGGGAGAGAGGGAGAGAAAGAGAGAAAAGAAAGCAGGAAGCAGGGTGTAGGATATGTGAGGTTTGGGAGAGATAAAGGAGGATGAAATGATGTAATTGGATTATAATCTCTCTCTAAATACATATAATGAAACTCTCAAAAATATGTATTTAAAGTTGTAGAATCTTGATGTTTGGAAACACCACAGTTATCTGACATGGCTGCACCATCATCCCATTTGCAACCAGCACAATCCTAGAAGTACAAATGAAATGCTAATATTGTAAAAACAATTATCCTCAATGCTTGCCATGAAATTCCCACATTATTTCATGTTAAAATATGCTTAAAGGGTGGATTTATCTGTTTCCTCAAGTAAGGCTTGTGTTAGAGAAAGGAACTAGGTCTTTGTCTGTTAGCCTACATCCTCCTCCGGCTTCACTAGCATGTATGAACTCTCATTTTACTATAATGCTAGAGTGCGAGAGACCAACGGGATGACTCCAGAAGAGCTGCTATTGAGAACATCCAGGAAAAACGTACACCTCATGGTAAGATTCTTTGGAAGATGAGCAGGTTTTGCAGGGGGTTAACATCTTCAATTTTTCTATTTAAAACTCTATCTTATGTCCTTGTAAATTAGTTTCACAACCATAATTTCTGAAAGTATTACTATCTGGGTGAAATGATAACACTGTACCCAAACTCAACATAAAATAAAATATCATCTTTTATTTATTTATTTGATTTCCAATAAGAGGAAACCTGAGCCAAAGAAATATCAGATTTTCCTCAAAATACCCTACTGCTCTTACACAAAGCTTAACAATCCAGTGACACCATAGAGGATGGGCAACTTTACCACCATCATCACCATCATCATCATCATCACCACCACCACTACCATATCACCATCATCATCATCACCACCACCACCACTGCCACCATCATCATCATCATCATCATCATTTAATTTATTTATTTTTCTTTTATTTTACACTCCAGACTTTATTCCCCTCCCAGTCGAACCTCTGACAGTTCCACATCCCACACCTCCTCCCTGTACCCCTGTCTCCACGAGGATGCACCCATCCCACCAGATCTCTAAACTCCCTGGGGACCCAGTCTCTTGAAGGTTAGGTGCATCTTCTCTTACTGAACCCAGACCTGGGTGTCCTCGGCTGTACCTGCATTGGAGGCCTCATAGTAGCTCTTGTATGGTGCCTGATTCGTGATCCAGTGTCTGAGATATCTCAGGGGTTCAGGTTAGTTGAGACTGCTGGTCCTTCTATAGGGTTGCCCTCCTCCTCAGCTTCTTCCAGCTTTTCCCTAATTCAACCACAGGGTCAGCAGCTTCTGTTCATTGGTTGGGTGCACATATCTGTATCTGACTCCTTCAGCTGCTTGTTGGGTCTTTCGGGGGACAGTCAGGATAGGTTACTTTTTGTGAGTTCTCCATAGTCTCAGTAATGGTGTCAGGTCTTGATGCCTCCCTTTGTGCTGGATTCCACTTTGGGCCTGTTGCTGGATCTTCTTTTCCTCAGGATCTTCTCCATTTCCATCCCTGAAGTTCTTTCAGACAGGAACAATTATGGGTCAGCGTCTTGTCTGTGGGATAGCAACCCTATCCCTCACTTGATGCCCGTCTTTCTGCTGGAGGTATATTCAATAAGTTCCCTCTCCCCACTATAGAGCATTTCATCTAGAGTTCCTCCCTTTGAGTCCTGACAATCTCTCACCTCCCTGGTCTCTGGTGTATTCTGGGGGATCCTCCTTACCTCCTACCTTCCTCCCTTGGTTGCCTATTTCCATTCTTTCTGCTGGTCCTCATCTTCAGCAAAGTGACTGGATATAAAATTAACTTAACTTTTTTTTTAAAAAAAAGAAAGAAACAGAAGACAGTTCCTATGAGGAAAGGATCCTATGAGGGTCTAACGCTCAGCATAAGAACCAAATTTGGATACTTTTCTAGTAACTGCTTGTGCAGAACTCCTGGGACTCTTTGGTTAAACTGCTAGGCTGGTAGGGATTCAAAGACAATGTCAACTAAAACACTAGGAGGAATACAAAGAACCTCCCCAAAAGCTTGCTTTTGCTTAATCATAACTCTTAGACTCATGTATTTTATATGAATCTATTATAAGAAGAACTGCATAGGAAATGTACTATTTGTTTTTAATATATTCAAGAGTACAAAACTTGTCAATCATTTATCAATCATATTCAAATAGTCAAGCTGTGAATTTGTATTAAACTGCACACCCAGTCCAATTGTTTAGATGACAGTTGATGAGAAGAACATGATATTGGAGTCAAAGTTTAAGGCAGCCTAAGTCACGTCTGAAATTTGAAGAAAGCTTTCATCTCTTAATGAGTGTAATATTGAGCAGGTTACCATATGGTCAACAAACAGTCAGTGCTGTCTGTCGTACTGAGTTATTTCAGCTGAGCTGTTAAAGACCCAAGAAAATAAAGCTAGTGAGAGCCTGCTATAATTTAAGAGAAGTTATGCACAGATTGACAATAATTTACATTTCAAAAATATTTCAATAAATATCATTCTGAAGGTTGTTCCTATATTTATTTTGTTAAAAACATGTCAATTTCTTGAATTCTGTAATCTCTGTATTTCTTCATTGAAAGAAAATCTAGTGCCTCCTTTTACCTAGTAATTATGTTTACACAATACGAGAAAAACAGATTATATTTATTTTCTAAATTTACAATGTGAACAGAAATGGGCTCCAGAGATGGCACTGTTCAGAACATCGCTGCTCTTCAGGAGACTAGGGTTGCGTTCCAAGTATTCAGACGGCACAGATCTGTGTGAAACTCGGGCTCTAGCCCATCTGACAAACTATATTCGGGCCTTCACTGGCACCACTCTTGCATATGGAGCACATATATACATGTAGGCATTAACACATACACACATACACAGATAAAGAATTAAATAAATGATGGACAGGAAAATAGGAAAGGAAATAGCATTTGAAATCATCCAGTGAGTTTGTCTGAAGACTGAGCTGATTGGTGTTCAGAGTTATTATATTTTTAATCCAATTGTTTATTTCAAAGCATAAATTTCAGGTTTGCTGGACAAATCTTCACTGTGGTTAACACTTGCAGAGACACAACTCTATACTTAAGAAAAAATTTAAACTTTCAAAATCTAATTTAAAGGGTTCAATCTTGCTATACACAGTTAATATTGGGTGTTGGGAAGGTACTACATTATTTTATTAATTCAACTGGAACAAACAAATTTCAGGATGCAAGTTTCCTACAAAGGGTTAATGTTCAGATTTGCTTTGGAATGGTTGACAAAATATTCAAGCCAGGATCCCAGAAGATATTTGATTGCTTAGTTCCCTTATTACCAAAAGAAAGGGGTAAGCAAAATACATTTAAATATGTAAATGATACTCTACTGTCACTACATATAAATAAACAAAAACAGAGTTCAAACATGATAAAAATCATTTGAAGATGAGGATACAAAGTGTGTCTTCAGTGCTCCTCTGGCTCAAGAGATATAAATTTTAAGAATTAGGTGATTCTCCCACATTAATGAACCCTTCATGATAATTGCTCTAATCTTTGTGTATATGCCCTCACTACCAAATGTTTAAAGTCATTTGCTCAGACAATAGTTAAGGAAGGCAGACTCATACATGATTGTACAGTTATTGTCTACAATCTAGCACTAAGACATTTTTACTTCCATGAGAATTAAACAGACCACACAACTACACGATTATTATTAAATCGTGTGTATTTATTCCTGTTACTTTATGGATTTTTGTTGTATGTAGTATTTTTCTATCCTCCCATTGTTTGACTACTGGTCTTCATGGTTTAGTGTTTTCTATAGAATTGTGAATATGTTTTCCTTTCCCTTCAGTCTGAAGGATTCCTTTAAGCATCTTCTGTAGAGTTGGCTTACTAGTCATGAATTATTTTAGCCTGTTTGTAATCATGGAAAGTGTTCTTCTCTTTTAATTATAACAGATAGTTTTGCTAGGTATAATAATCTGGATTGTCAAACAATGTCTTTCAGACTATTGTTCCAAGCAACCTTGCTTTTTAAACCTTTAGTTGAGCAACTGGCTATTGTTTTCATAGGCCTGCCTTTAGATGTGACTTGGTTTTTTTTTCTCTCACAGCTTTCAGTATATTCTCTTTATTCTATGTATTTAGTATATCAACTATAATATGCTAAGGGAAAGTTCTTTTCTTGTATTATGTGTTTAGTGTCTTAAATGTCCTCTTGTGCCTGGATAGGAAAAAAATGTTTTCTATGCCTTAACATAAAATTCTCCTCCATCTTCCATGACATGATTCATAGATTTGTTTTTAGGTATTTGGTGCTCCACAAATCTCAAATGTTTCATTTGTACATTCTTATTAACTTATTTTTGCCCTTGAGTGAATATTTAGATTCCTCTCTTTTGCCTTCAAGCTCTGATATTCTGTCAATATACATTGTATATTGCATGAAATAGTTAATAGGACAGCTCATGAGGAACAATACCCAAGGCTGACCTCTGGCCTTCACACACACACACACACACACACACACACACACACACACAAATGTTTGTACCTTTCACACACAGAAACATACACATACACCTTCATGCACAAATGTATACACACACACACATACACAATAAATAAAATTGCAGGGGCTAAAGAGGGAAGAAATGGGGAATTGAGCATGGCACAGATATGTGGCTGGAGAGGAAGAGTCTTCCTCCACCCCTAATTCCATCCTAGAAGCTTAACTGAGGACCTTGTGCATGGTAAGTAGGTACTCTGCTACTAGCTACATCCACAGGCCAAAGGAATGGGTACTTTTTAGAGGTCCATGCTGATAACTGTGGGCATTTTTCTGTAATGCTTTACCATTTTTCTAAGTAAGATCTGGTTAGTTGGATTAGGGAAGACATGTCCACAACAGTACCAATAGTTTTTTTGTATACTACTGTGTTAAAATGCACACCATTCTGGGGGCTGGAGAGATAGCACAGAGGTTAAGAGAACTCTCTCCCAGAGGACCCATGTGTAATTCCCAGCACCCATATGGTAGCTGACAGCCATCTATAATTCTAGTCCCAGGGGATCTGCTGCTCACTTCTGGCATTCTTGGGTAGTGTACATACATGGTGCACAGACACATATGCAGGCAGAACATTCATACACATGAAAATAAAAAATATAAAATGTGTTGATCCATCTTGAACTTTGAATGAGTTGTTTGCTTGCAATATTTCCTTTTTTCCTTCCTCTTAATTCCATTCTATTTTATTTTAATTTGCTGCATGACTATGAAGGCCAAATTGGTTAAACAAAACAAAATGAAAGAACATTGCAGTACTGCTTCAAAAAGATACAAAAGAAATGAAGACATAACAGGTTGGTAACCACCATGTTATGAAAGTCTTTGCAAGTGTGTTGAAAAAATATAATAAAATTTCCTCCGAGCTGCGTGAGTGAAATTGCCAAGAAGACAACATGCTTCAGCTGTGTCCGCGGTCAAAGGCTCAGCTGCCAGCATCATCATAATAGAAGACAAAGAAGACGCAAACACCTGCAAAGGTTAAGAACACAGCAATTGCAGGCGACATTGATACTCCAACATCATGATTAACCTGTCTCCTCACTGAGGTTCTGGGTTTGGAGCTGTAAAACATTAATAATACTGTGGCATCAGGTTCCAAACAGCTTGCAAAACTGTGTGGACTTGTCAGTGGGTAGGTCTGCCTCCTTTTACTCTTTCTAGACACCATGATGGTCTTCATTTCCCACTCTTGAGTCATTTTTTTCCAGAGTCACAATGAGAGACGAATACCAGATACAGGACTGGTGAGCACTGTCAGCTGGGAGGGAATGTAAGCAAATTCATGGTGCTTTCTAAAGGACTGCCATGCCTTAAGTTCATTTTATTACAGGTCATACTCATAATTCTAGGTCCATCAGACCCTTCTGTCATGTACTGGTCATATGATGATCTCCTAAGCTTCATTGATGCATGGAAGGCAGTTCTCACTCATCCTGTGAGAGGCAGAGTCCTCATTCAGTAAGGTTTCCATCTGTTTGTCTATGATGCAGTGCTGAAGTTTCAAAGTCTCTGATTGCTCCCTGGTGATTGGAGGTTTAAGAGTGCATGCTGTGATGTCATAAGCTACTTCATCCTTTTGTCAGTTCGGGGATATCCTCATATGGCAGTACCTTTTATTCAGAATGACTAGAGCCTTGATTACTTTTCCATTCCCGTGGCAAAATGCCATGGTCAACCAACGCAACTTTCTTTTGCAAGGATTTAATTTGGGGCTCATAGTTCAAAGGGTTAAAGTCCATGGCCATCGTGGCAAGAGAGCATGGCAGACAGGCATGGCACTGGTGCTGTAGTTTTGAAACAACTACAGAGCAGAGAAGAGCTAACGGGAAATGCTGTAGGCTTTTGGTCAGAAAGTCACACTTTCTCCAACAAGGTCACACCTCCTATTCCTTCCCAAACAGTTCCATCAACTGGGGGCGGAACATTCAAATATATAAGCCTACTGTTGGCATTTCTTCCTCTAAATATCTACCACTGTAACACAGTTCTTTAGAGTTGAAGAAGATTCAACATAAGAGGGAGGAGTCTTTTGCCAGCCTGTACGGTGGTGTACATGGTGTGCCCAACTTGAGAAGAAAGAGTGAGTGATAAGGTACCACCACACTGCTGTCTTTGCATGGTATCTGAGTTGTCAGCACCCTAAGGTCTTGTGTGCACCTCAAGTGTTTAAATATGTTTTCCAGGGAGTATTGGATGATCTAAGTTTAACAAAGTTAATAATTCAGCTGCTTCATCAACTTGAACTCTTTTTTCCTTGAGTGTACATGACAACAACAACAACAAAATCAGTGACGTGTGTATTCACAGCACAGTCCGGGGCTGCCACACCAACAGCTCTATCTGGTGTTCCTTTTACACCATTGACAAAATGTCAGCACTGTAGAAAATAACACCTGGCCTTGTTATTAAAATGGTTTTGAGTGAATAGAGCTTCTGGGGGAAAAGCCTCAGGTACCCAAAGAAATGAGGTTCACTTTGTGAATCCTTGTCTGTCTCCCAGTATCTCCCTCTGCATTGCTGTAATTACCTATGGGGTCTATACTGTTCTCTAAAGCTCTACATCATATTACCTAACATGGCCTGCATAGGAATAGCTAATGAGAGAAATGCACATCCTACACTGTACTTGTCCTTTTTCTAACTTTGTCTCATAATACAGCTAGAAGTACACACAGCATCCAGGCATTAAGATCCATTAAATGACACAAGTCAAAGGCAGAATCCTCCACTACCCCACTTGAGCCAGGATCCCAAAGTATACCACCTACCTGAGCCAGTAACTACTGTTACCCCACTTCTCTGAGTCCATACCCCTCGTCTATCCCATTTATGTCTACTATCCCACTGAACCACCTACCTACACCCACATACGTAAACTAATAAACCTGCCCATCACAGTGTCTTTAAACAGAACAGGGGGTTGGTAAACACTTGTTAGATGAATGATGAGTGAAGACCACCTCTGCACATTATCATCTATTCTGGGCTTGTCAGAAACTCTGTAAAAGTACATTGCTTCTTCAATAGGCCTCTTTGGGGACATTTTTACTGTTTTAATTCTTTGAAGTTATGTTTATGTGGATGTGTATGTGCCCGCATGAGGTGACATGCAGGTTTGTATGCAGGTGCCCTCAGAAGCCAAGAGAAGGCATTGGAGACCTTGGGACTGGGTTCACAGGAAGTGTGAACAGTCCAGCATGGATGCTTGGAATCGAACCTGGGTCCTGTGCAAAAGCAGTAAATGCTCTTAACTGTTTCGCCATCTCTCCAGACTCTACGATAGGCCTCTTATATGAGCTCTTATTTAGAAAATTGAAACTGTATAACCAAGATTACCTTTTAGGGGGTAAAGAACTGGCTGTTTTCCTTATTTAAAAGATAACATGTGTTGTTTGTGCAACAACAATTCTATCATCTAGAATTTTTTTGAAATACATAGGATATTTATTGAAATTTTTGGTATTTTAAATAAAACAGAAAATTTAAAAAAAAAGAAATGTAAATTAAAAATCCAATAAAAAATAAAGCAAGAAGACAGGCAGACAGGAAAAAAAAGAATTAAATAAATGAATGCATTGAGGAAAGACCTGGAGTACTACCAGACTACTGCTGTTATCAATTCAGGCTGTGATTTGACATGGTTAAAACCACTTCCACATTCTGCCAGCAGAGAAACAGCACTGCCAATGACCCTTTCAGGTTATGTGTGTGTCCAGATAGAATAATCCTACCTCCAGTCTTTTCTAAACATAACTTAACCTCATTCCTTTCTTTCTTTCTTTCTTTCTTTCTTTCTTTCTTTCTTTCTTTCTTTCTTTCTTTCTTTCTTCCTTCCTTCCTTCCTTCCTTCCTTCCCTCCTTCCTTCCATTTTTACATATGCTGCCCCCTCCCTGCCCTCACTCACAGAGTCCTTCCCCACATTTTCTCTCCCCTTCATCTCTGAGAGCATGGGCTCCCCTACTGTCCCCAAACCCATATGTCTTCCCATTTGTCACTTCATGACTCTGCAGGATTAAGCACACCCTTTCCCACTGACAACAGTCTGAGTGGCCTTGTTGGGGAACAGATACCACAGTTAGGCCACAGCTTTAGGAAGAGCCTCCACTCCAGTTGTAGGGAGACCCACGTGGATACTGAGCCGCTACAGGTGCTTGGGGCCTCAGTCCAGCTTGCGTATGCTCTTTTCTTGGTGGTTCAATCTCTGAGACTTCCCAAGGGTCCAGGTTAGTTTACTCTGTTTCTGTTCCCGTGGGGTCCTATCACCTTCAGGGTTTTCAATCCTTACCCCAACTCTTCCATATGGGTCCCCGACATCCATCCAATGTTTGTCTGCATGTTTTCAATTAGCTTCTGGGTAGAGACTGTCACAGAACAGTTATACTAAGCTCCTTTTTGCAAGTTTAACATTTTATCATTAATAAAGTCAGGGATTGGTGCTTGGCTATGGGATGATACATAATTTGGGCCAGTTACTGGTTGACAATTTCTTGTCTCCACTCCATTTTTGTCCTGTATTGTCCCAGGACAAATTTTGCATTGAAAGTTTCGCAGATGGACTGGTACTCTTTTCCTTCTCCTGGAGGTCCTACCTGAGTACAGATGGTGGTGTCTTCAGGTTTCATGTATCTACTGTTAGGCATTTTGACAAAGTCACGTATATTGACTGCTGGGAGGCATTTCTATCCCAGGTCTCAGGGACTTATTAAAGATTTCCCTCACCTTAAATTCATTCTCTTGGCCCACTGGCCCTCTCTCCTGTCTTTCCAAAACCTGATTCTGACCCCCCATTCCCGACTTTCACCCAGTTTCCTCTCTCCCTCTGTCTCCTATACCTATTTTGTTTCCTTTCCTATGTAGAGTCAAGCACCCTAACTTTTTGTTTATGTGGAAAGTAGCCTTGAATTCATTGGCACAAGGGACAGTTTCCTGAACAGAACACCATAGGCTCTACAATCCAAAATTGATAAATGATAACTCGTGAAACTGAAAAGCTTTGATAAGACAAAGTACACAGCAAATAGGACAAAACAGCAACTTAAAGATTAGGAAAAGATCTTCACTAACACTACATCCAATAGAGTGCTAATATCCAAAATATATAATGAACTCAGCAAGGTAGATGGCAACAAAATAAATAACCCAATTACAAAATGAGCTACAGAGCTAAGCAGAGAATTTTCCAAAAAGAAATCTCAAATGGCTGAGAAAAAGTTAAAGAGATGTTCAACATCCTTAGTTATTAGGGAAATTCAAATCAAAATGACCCTGAGATTCCACCTTACATCTGTCAGAATGGCTAAGATCAAAAACTCAGGTGACAGCAAATGCAGGCAAGAATGTGAAGAAAGAGGAACACTCCTCCATTCCTGGTGGGGTTGCAAGCTGGTACTACCACTCTGGAAATCAATCAGGCAATTCCTTAAAAAAAAGGAAACAACTCAGACTGATGAATGAATACAGAAAATGTGATTCATTTATACAAAGACTGTTCAGCTAGTAAAATCAGGGGCATAATGAATTTTGCAGTCAAGTAGACAGAACTAGAAAATACCATCTCAAGAGAGGTAACCAAGACCCCAAAGGACATGCATGGCATGTACTTACTGATAAGTGGATATTAGCCATGAATTACAGAAGACCGTGATGTACCCCATAGAATCAACAAAGTTAAACAGCTTTTGCTTCTACCTGCCTGTTACCCTTAGGCCCTAGTAATGCACCATTTTCCATTCTCTTAGCCACAGTCAACTTTGCGAACACTGACTTCAGACCTTTCCTTTTTATATGACTTCAAAACCCAATGCAGAGGAAGGTGGATTTCTCCTGAGAGCCTTGTGGATAATGGTGCTCTGACACTGTCTATGGAGGGCCAGTTGAAAAAAACTAGGGTTATTTAATTCTTAATGGATATCCTTGGAAGTGGCTGCAATAAATTCCACCATCTTGCATTCAGGGAGCTTCCGAGACATCCAGGAAACTATCTACCACCTCCTCTTACTAAAGGAAAACATGGGCAATACAAAGTAAAGCCCTTGCTTGGCACTTCTAGTGGGTTCATAGAACATCTTATGCTCATTATGCATTGTGAATAATGTATACTATTGTAGTGAAGCAAGATATTGTATCACACAACCCTTAGAATTTAGTGTCTTTAATATTTTTTCATGTGTCAATCTATTTGGATCCAATCTCCAGTAGCTTTGTACTTTCTACCAGTGTTTTAGGACAGAGAAGGTACTATCACTTTTCAATTGGATTCTCCCAAATGTTACACCACTGGGTGACCTTAAACAAAGAGGCTACCTTGACAAACCTTAATAAAAAGGCTAACTTGACAGTCTGAGGATATGAGAACAATGTTCGGTACTCACATAAAAAGTAACCCAGGCCATATGACAGGCACTTTTGTCAATCCAGGGCTGGGGAGGCAGAGGCAGGTAGATCCCTGCAGATTAGAGAGTAGTAAGCCCATAGTTAGTAAGTTCCGTGCTTGTGTGAGGGCCTGTGTGTATGTTCATACACATACACATACAGCTACATCAGTTGATATTCATATTGATATATTGGTTGAAACCATGCAACATCATCTGGTTTAAAGGTATTTCCCCAAAGGTATGTGCTTCATCCTCTGTACTTTATATACACTGTTTGTAAATGTTTATGCCACAGCGAAAATGACACATCTTCTAATTAATCAAGTGGCATCTTTTTCTGGGGTTCACTGAAGTTTAGAGTGGTCTAGAAAAGACCATAGCTATCATGAATACAGAGCTGTTAGCATAGGGTAGCACTGAGAAAAGTCCTTTGTTTTATTTGAAAAGCAATTACAGGCTGCAGTCTGTCATATTATTTAAAACTGTAATATTTGGTTGTTTGTACAGAAACCCAAACTGTGTCCAAAAACATTCATAAGAATGGAGAGCCATTACTATTACATTACCAAGACAATGTAAAACCAAAACAACCAAAAACAAGTTGTGTACAGACAACTGTCTGAAAGGAATTGCAATAACATACCAAGATCCGCTCTCTCCATAGCTCTACATTCTTCCAAGAAAAATTCACTGTACCCTTTCATTATCCCAGGACTTGATTTTACAACACACTTGTTTTATGAATTTATGGCAATCATAGATTTCTGCAATGTGGAGATTTAGTAATCTAAAGAACATACAAATAGAATAGATGCCCACTATCAATTTCACTTTACATCTTACCATATTTAGAAGTAATGAGCTAAAATCAGAATGACTATTCAGACAGAATATAAAGTGAGTATGTGACTTTCAGGTGACCAGGTACATGACATTATCTAATGTACTGTCCACTGTCAGCAGCAAGAATAAGTCTTTATTAATTCGATTGGTGAAAACCTCAGCCACCCAAGATAGTTCTGTGGAATATTTTAGAAAAGTCAAGGACAGCAGGAATAACTACTGATCACTTATTCATAAAGTATTAATTCAGAGCTATTACCTGATACTCTGAATATTTCTTTAGGTGCTTTTTGGCCATTCAGTAT
This sequence comes from Rattus norvegicus, assembly GCF_021556685.1. NCBI lineage: Eukaryota > Metazoa > Chordata > Mammalia > Rodentia > Muridae > Rattus > Rattus norvegicus. Next base: position 20,905,191 of record NC_141551.1, on the reverse strand, counting down.
CCCACAGTTGAGAATTTTTTGTTTATCTCTGTACCCCCATATTTAAATAGGGTTATTTGGATCTCTGAAAAATAGATAGAATAAGAAAATATCACCCTGAGCGAGCTAACCCAGTCAGTCACAAAAGAACACACATGATATGCACTCACTGATAAGTGGATATTGGCCCAAAAGATCAGAATACCCAAGATACAATTCGCAGGCCATACGAAGCTCAAGAAGGAAGACCAAAATGTGCATGCTTCACTCCTTCGAATGGGAACAAATTCTCACAGGAGGTAGAGGGTAGGAAGGACTTGGGAAGAAGAAAGGAAGAGGGGAAGAGGGACAAGATCAGGTATGAGAGGAGACAGGGATGATATACAGTGGGTCAGGAATTTGAATAGAGGTGTGTAGCAATGGGGGATGAGGAACTGGGAGTAGCCACCAGCAAGTCCCAGATGCCAGGTAAGCAAGAGGCTCCCAAGACCCAACAGGGATGAGATTAACTGAAAAGCCGAATAACGGGGAGGGAGAACTTGCAGAGACCTTAGCCAGAGGTTAGGCATGGCCTCCAGTTGGTAGAGGGGGCCTCCCACCCATCTCAAAATTTTAACCCAGAATTGCTCCTGTCTAAAGGAAATACAGGGACAAACAGTGGAGTAGAGAGTGAAGGAAAGGCATAAACATTTACAAACAGACTGCTTCAACTGGGGATCCACCATATGCGGCCACCAAACTCAGTCTCTATTGTTGATGCCAAGAAGTGTTGGCTGACAGGAAACTGATCTGGCCCATAATCTTATGAAAGACTACTATTAATTCCTTCTTCCCAGGAAAACTCAAATTGTCACTAAAATTTTAAGAATTTAACATCATTGTTCATATATATATATATCCATTTCTGAGTATGCATATGCTTGTCTAAAATATATGTAATAAATGGTATAGAATATACAGTATAGAAGTGAGTGTATACACTTTTATGTGTTATATAACTTGGCCCTTAAATATGGTACACAGAAAGTCAGAATATTCGATGTTTTCATTTAAGAACCTTATGCTCAGTTCTTGTATTCCTTCCTTGTATTCCTTCCTTCCTTTCCATTTTCTTCTTCCTGTCTTCTTTTGTCTTTCTTTGTTTCTTTCTTTCTCTCTTAAAGGATTTCCAAATTGTATGTTCCAATTGTATGTCCATAAACTCATATCATACAATAATATCAGAAAGGCTTAACCACCTTTGTAATTTGCACTAGTTATTTATCCATAAAAGTTCATTTGTACCCAAGGAGCTACAAATTAAAAGTAGTCATAATAGGTATTTTAGTCTTATTAATAAAACTTTCACTAAAAATTTTATCCCTCCAAAAGGAAGCCATTGGATACACAATGAATACCATTGAACGATGGAATGCTCTCATGCAATCAAGATGTGAGATCTATACTGCTTGTGTATAAGGAGCTAGACGGAGAAAGGAGAAGAATGAAGTGGATCACTGGAGGTCAACACTTTCAACCTCATTACTTCTCAAATAGAGAAAAGATACATTTACTTTTCCTATAACTTTACCAAATAAAATATTCAGAAGTGAAACTACTTCTCACAACCAATAAAACATGGCCATGCACAAATACTTGATACATTTTGTGTACAGCTTCTCCTAGGTACAAAGTCACTGGAATATGAATCAAAGAGCATCATAGGCAAAACAATATTGCATGGGAGCAATGTATAAATAAATATAAATATTGATAAGGAAAGTAAATTTTGTATTATAGACAGGTTTTTAAAAATATCTGACAAATCTATGTCTAGTAATAAAATAAAGAAACTAATTAAATGAAAACACAAATGCAGGTATATGTTCTTTTTTTATTTGCTTTTTTCCATTTTTATTAAATTGGGTAATTCTTATTTACATTTCAAATATTGTTCCCTTTCCCGGTTTCCTGTCCATCAGCCCCCTAGCCCCTCCCCCTCCCGTTCTATATGGGTGTTCCCCTCCCCATCCTCCCCCCATTACCACCCTCCCCCCAAAAATCATGTTCACTGGGGGTTCAGTCTTAGCAGGACCCAGGGCTTCCCCTTCCACTGGTGCTCTTACTAGGATATTCACTGCTACCTATGAGGTTGGAGCCCTGGGTCAGTCCATGTATAGTCTTTGGGTAGTGGTTTAGTCCCTGGAAGCTCTGGTTGCTTGGCATTTTTGTTCATATGGGGTTGCAAGCCCCTTCAGCTCTTTCAATCCTTTCTCTAATTTCTCCAATGGGGGGCCTGTTCTCAGTTCAGTGGTGCTACCATTAGCCTCTGTATTGGACATGTTCTGGCCATGTCTCTCAGGAGACATCTATATCCGGTTGTGATACAGTGTATTATTCTATACTACAACCTGTATGTCATGTCTTTAAGCTGGACACATGTACAAATTGTAACAGTATGTTAAGTACTTCTTACCTTGAGAATATCCTTTGTAGATTAAAACAGAGACTGAAGGAACACCCATTCAGAGCCTGCCCCACATGTGGCCCATACATATACAGCCACCCAATTAGACAAGATGGATGAAGCAAAGAAGTGCAGACCGACAGGAGCCGGATGTAGATCGCTCCTGAGAGACACAGCCAGAATACAGCAAATACAGAGGCGAATGCCAGCAGTAAACCACTGAACTGAGAATAGGACCCCCGTTGAAGGAATCAGAGAAAGAACTGGAAGAGCTTGAAGGGGCTCGAGACCCCATATGTACAACAATGCCAAGCAACCAGAGCTTCCAGGGACTAAGCCACTACCTAAAGACTATACATGGACTGACCCTGGACTCTGACCTCATAGGTAGCGATGAATATCCTAGTAAGAGCACCAGTGGAAGGGGAAGCCCTGGGTCCTGCTAAGACTGAGCCCCCAGTGAACTAGACTGTTGGGGGGAGGGCGGCAATGGGGGGAGGGTTGGGAGGGGAACACCCATAAGGAAGGGGAGGGGGGAGGGGGATGTTTGCCCGGAAACCGGGAAAGGGAATAACACTCGAAATGTATATAAGAAATACTCAAGTTAATAAAAAAAAAGGAATAGTTGACCAATATATAATTGAAGTACACAGGGAAAAAAAATATCCTTTGTAGAAAATCACAGCTAGTAATAGACCATGATTTCATCAGGTGTACCTTGTCCATGAAAGAGTATTTTATGCTCACCTCATCTTCTATATCATACATGTTTTGCCTTCTTTCTTGAAACGAGCCTTGGGTGGGTTGGTGCAAATATTCTGTTTGGAGTGAGCACTCAAACATCAGTCATTCTCAGTACCTGGAGCAGCCATGTGTCTGTGCCTTCACTGTCATTCATAACAAAGAGAAATTTCTCTGATTTAGGTTGAGAATAGTATTTGTCTATGGGCATAAATAGAGATATTCAGAAGGCATCTTGGGTCTCCCTAACAGATAATTCTCTAAAGAAGAAAGGCAAGTAGTTAATATGCAATTTTAGAAGTACTCAGCATCATTAGACAGCAGAAAAAAATGCAAGTTAAATTGTTTTGAGATTCTATCTCACTTCAGACAGGATGGCTGTCATGAAAAAATCATGACAGCTCATACCAGTGAGTGAGTAATACGGAAATTTTATTCACTGTTGGTAGGGTATAAATTAGTAAAACCACTATCAAAATCAATGTACAGATCTTAAGCTACGAATAAAGTATGTACATACACACACACACACACACACATCTCTCTCTCTCTCTCTCTCTCTCTATATATATATATATATATATATATATATATATATATATATATATATACATCAAAATCCACTGCTGGCAATCTAAGCAAAGTTTTAATATGCCAAAGACATTGGTCTAGCTGTTTTTAATGTTGCTGTGTTCATCACAGCCAAAGAACCAGTCTCGATCTCTATCAATTGATAAAAGCAAAAAGTTGTGGTATACATACCTACAATAAAATTTTATTCCACTGTAAGGAAAAATGAGGTTTGTAAAGTCAAGGCCCTCCAAGACCTGTTGTACATGTGCACTCTAATATGTAGATTCTCGGAATTGCATCTATACATCTTTGTGTTTAGCTAGCATATGTAGAAGTCAGGAAAGTAAAGGGCCATTATGGGTGGGGAATGCCTGGCTTACAGAAGGAAAGGGACAATATAACAGTTGAAAAGGAAACACAAAAGACAGAAGTTAGAGAGAATACCAGGCTGAAAATTTAGGCAAGTATGAGATGTGGTGGGATGTAGGAGTTGAAGAGGGAGGAAAGGAGGGTTAACATAAAGGAAGATTATATGAACAACAATATGGAAATTTACTACTTTTTAAGCAGAGAGGATAAAGACAGATACACACACAGGGGAGAGAGAGAGAGAGAGAGAGAGAGAGAGAGAGAGAGAGAGAGAGAGAGAGAGAGAGAGGAGAGAAACAGAGAGAGACAGAGAGCAAGACAGAGAGTCAGAGAGTCAGAGAGTCAGAGAGACAGAGAATAGTCAACAGGGCAAACTTATGATGCCCACATAAAAGCCATAATTTAGTAAACAAAAGGTCCAGTTCCAGATAGAGGACAGCTTCCTATGAGCCGTTTCTTCTTGTCATTCCTCTTTCTTGCCCATAGACACTAACTGATCAGTTACTGTTGCTGGAGTTATCATACATCTTCATTGGAAGGTACTGGAATTACAAGGTGCTGTGAACTGGAGGTTTGCTACCTGCTAATTACCTTTGATAATGATGAAAATACTGTGCAGAATCCTGGGGTGTGGGGAGAAAGGGTATCATCAAAACCCTTAGCTAGTTACGAATCCTACAATCCAATCCCCAACCTACACACACACACACACACACACACACACACACACACACACACACACACACACACCAAAGCAAACTTGTGCAAACTTGTGCCCTGGGCAAAAAAATTAGTCCTATTGTTTATATTTACTTTCCCTCTATCCTATCCTAGGACCACTTTACATACGACACTAGTTTTTACCTTTAAACTTCTCCTTAGTAATTAAGGTATAAACCCACTTATTAGTATGATCTTGGACAGGTTTTTTGGCCATTACTATTACTATTACTCTTTTCACTTTCTGGATCCTGTTACATGTGAAAGTCTTCAAGGCAGTGTCATTCCTAGATCTGTCCCCTGCCATGACTTCCAATGGAGTCAAGACCTGGTAAGCATTCATGGAACCAAGAGCTGCAGTGAGACTACTGTAGCTGAATCTTGCCAAATATTCACGGGTGTTCTTCTGCAAAAGTGCTCTCCAACTCTGTTTTCTTTGATAGATATGCCTTTAAGAATATCTCCCCAGGGACTTCCCAAAGATGTCTTATAGCTGAACTTTTTAAAATAGGAGAAAACTTTAAATACTCAAATCCAGTGTGGTAAGTTGAATCCTAGTTGCTTGACATCACTATTACAATCTGACAACATAATGGACTGAGTGTTTAAGATGGGATCCATGTAGACACAGTCCCCGAGCTGTGGAAATGGGATGATTATATGTCACATGGGAAAGTTGTCACTTCTGTTATCACCTTGCAAGACCAATTCCACACACCCTGCACATCATAAATAAAACATCCTTATGTAGTTTATAACTATGGATGTGCACATAAGTTCTTTTATATGAGTGTGAAAGAGAGAGGAGGAAAGAAAGAAAGGAAAGAGCAAGGCCCCGTGTGCTCAAAACCATGTGTATCATTGAGCCACAGAGAACTGTTCTAAAGAAAGAGGAAATAGGCCCTGGTTATAGTATGTGGCCATTGATGGCAATGATGGGAATCGTATGACCAGAGAAGACAATGATGCTTTGGAGAGAGAGTAGAGGGAGCAATATAAAAAGCCAATTGACAACAGAAGAACAATAATAAAATAAAAGAAAATGAAGCCCTTCCATTATGTGGAGTCCCACATGAAGCATGTAGAAGAACATGGTGCTGTCAGCCTGAAGTGCTGAGTGTTCCCACCAGGACACAGTTCCTCAGAATGTGAGCAGCTCTCCTGGCGTTATGCTCCTGTCACTTCTTGGTAAATCCACGTCATTAGCATTGATTTCTCCAGCAGAGATTAGAGGTTTAGTTAGGAGAGGAAGGCAGGAGTGGATATTATCTGAGCCTGCACAGCTCTGGGTCTCGCAGATGACATTTTCCTCTTTGCTTCATTAACTTGCAGAGCTCGTTGAGCTTAGCCTGTTTCTAATTAATTCTTTTACTGGCTTTTCTTTTTCTTTTTTTCTTTTTCTTTTTTTTTCGAATGTGCATCATTGCTGGCAAACCATATAAAATGAAGAACTCTCTCTAAGGTTTTACCCTTTTAATTATTATTTTTATTGCTCAAATGAAGCTCCAGAATTGCAAATGTTGACATTTTAGTTTATTCTAGTCATTAGAGTTTTCAAAAGAGAAAGGAGAAGGAAGGGAGGAGGAGGAGGGGGAAGGGTGCAGGAAGGAGGTGATGTGGGGCAGAGGGAAGCCAGTGAGGCTTGCTCTCACATGTAGAGAAGAGAAAACAAATGGGTTTGTCAGAAGCGATGGCTCTGCCCTTTTAAAAAGAGCAGGAAGTGAAATATTCCCACAAATAGGAGACAAATCCCAAGCAGTCTCTCAGCCCAGCCAGTCTTTGGGCTGCAGAAGGCTTAGCACCATCCTTTCGCTCCGCTGTTTTTCTTCCGCAGGCTCCTAATACAGCACACAGGGGTTTGTTGTTGATATTTGTTTCCATTTGGATATTCAAAACCATAGTAATAAATCTGAGAAATAAAAAGCAGCTTCAATAAAAAGTAATTGGTAACAAACTTGCTTTGATGAGCCAGTGAGTTAAGTAAAAGAAAAAGCCAGGTCCAGGGTGCTTAGTAAATCAGTTTTAACTAATATTTACTGAACAGGTTTATACAAACATTAGTTTGGGCGTGTGGATAAATGCTAGAGGCTGTGTAGAGGAGAGTTATAAAATGATTTCAGAAAGTTCTACGCTTTTGCATTTGACATCAAGTTTGTAATATAAGATATATTCAAATAAAAACGTAATACCTACTATTACCAATCTTCTCCTTACCATGTACTGAAAAGAAGCTTGATTTATAAGTCCATTTTTTCCTGCAAAATGTGTTTTAGTTCCCCAGCCACTCACAAAAGCCTATTTTAGTCATAATGCAGCTGAACTATAGTAATGTCTTAATAACACCATGGAAAGTAAATACAAAACATGGCCATGTTTCTATGGAACAATGCATTCAGAAATCAAATTTAAATGGTTAGAAATTTGTTTCTCCTGCCGTCGTCGGAGGGGAGTTTTCCAAGCCTTTGGGCTCCTTTTATTTGGACTTAGGAAGTAGAGCGAGTAGGGCTGCTGTAGACTTGCATTGTGGCCATAGACACATTAGTGAGCTTCTCTAACCTTCCAGCTTGCACTTGTCCACAACAGAGTGAAAGTACATCTCCATCCAGGGAGAGTAAACAGGCTATGAGGAAGGCCGTTATGTGTCATGTATGCTTGCCTATACACACCGTGTGCACCCAGCTACCACAGTGTGTCTTAGCATCAGGTAGCAACTTCAGGTATCATTCTTCATCTTTTCTTTCATGAGTGTTACTCCCCATGTCAGGAGAACCGGGCCCTCAAGTTTTAGAGCTTCTTCTAGCTCCACCTTGCATCTTGCTGCAAAGCCACCGAGTATACAGATATGTGACAGTGTGTCTAGCTTTTACACGGGTTCTGGGAATTCCCTATCTTTCCCTCTTGCTTCCAAGTCAGAGCTTTCCCTCCTGAGTGGTCCTGTTAGCACGGATAAGGTTTTAGCAATACTTCAAGTTGTTATTTTTTAAATTACAGTGAGAAAGGAAGCACTCAGAAGTAGGTATGTAAGGGGGGAGTGGATGCCGTGAGCAATCCTATCCCTTAGTGGCAGCAACATAGACAGGAGGGGACAATATGAGGCCTCAGCTTCCTTGCGCTGGAGTGGCAATTGGTATACCAGATGGATGAGGGGGGATTGAATGGAAGTAGGCATTGCAGGACTTGGGAATTTCTCTGCATTTGAAAAAGAGCCACGTTTGGAAAAATGTCCTCAACAGGAAACTAGGCCCATCAGATCTTAGAAACCCTCCTACCCTACCAAAAAAACCTCTCATTGGTCCTGTGCCAGGGATATAGCTGTCAGTCTTCCCCACCAGAAATAAAACAATTCTAAATGCTTGGTTTTCTCAAGGAGTTTACTTTCTCCAGTTAAAAGTAACCATTAAAATCAAACACTCACAGAGGCGAAACCTTGTTTCCTTCCCTTCCCTGTCCTGGTTTCAAGTGTCATCCTCCCCCTCTGTTAGTCCTGACACAAAGCACAAAACTTATTTTTTTAGACTCTACTTCTTTCCCAACTGTATGAAATTAGTCCCTGGGAGACCTTGGTCATGTGGGAAAGAGTTTAGATGCCCTGCTGAGAAGCTGGGCCATCTTCTGCAGCCCAGCTAATGAACTGATTCTCTACTGGCCCTGGCATTGGCAGAGAGCAATCGTTGGATGTCTGCACAGCACAAATTAATTTTCCAGTATTATAGAGTGATCCAGCTCTGAAATGCTTACCTCCGCTTCCCTCTGATGTTGGGCTCTGTTGTCAGCTCCTGCCTAATGAAACCAGAGGGCTCTGAGCTTCAAAGTAGATCTGCTCTTTTCTTTGAAATTCCATACAATTCTCTTTAGGATGCACAGTATTACAAGGAGATCTCTGCTCTGCAAGATTTTCTTAGTGAAGCAAATAATTATGAAAGATTTGGCAAGATGAGCTGGTGAATTGCATCAGTCTGAATTAAGCCTCTGTTATAGATATTAGGGTTTTTATATTTATGACTCATCTATACATTTTTGCTTTATTTTTTCTTTGTCCTTTGAGGAGCAGAGGAGAATTAGGAATGAGAATGTTTCCACTTGAGTTCATCATTACATAACCATCAGGTGGTCCATGTTTGAAGGGACGTAGAAGGCAGGCATCCAGAGGAAAAGAAAGTGGAGATTAAGATGTCTGAGGTTTTGCCATACTGTTTGGGTTTTGTTTTATTAAATGCTTTGACTTTCACACAGACCACCATGCATGGAGCACCGAAACAGTATAGCATTTATGAATACTTGAGTTTTGGAGGTGAGCGAGAGGGTAGAATTTGCTAGTGAGGAAAACTTCTTCCAGGCAGGTGGCTCAGCCCTGTGACACTGCCAAGCATTTAACAGCAGCTCCTGAGACTCAAGGCAGCCTTCCATACTTCTAATGTTTTCCAGACTGTGGTACACTGAGCGTTAGAAGCTGCCAGAAAATGCCATCAAGAGTGTTGTATAAATGACAGAAAGACAGTTTGAATAAGTGTCAGGGCCAGGTGAGCTGACAGGTGGGCCTTATGCTGTTGGAGAGATGGCAAGAAGTAAGGTTCCTGGGGGGAAGCTGGGAGAGTGCGGCTCTAGAAAGCGTGGGATTCCTGCGTTAATCTTCCTAGAGGTCACATGCACATGGACCTGAGTAATTTTAGGACAATCATAAGCTTTGTATTTCACTGATATGCAAGTGTCAGGAATAGTATGTTCTTACTAAACACATTCGTGGAGATGGCACAGCATCCAAACGGAGTTTAGGTGGACTAAAAGGAAGCAGTAAACTTGTTTCAACCAAGTGACAGCCTGTGCATCCTAAGTTAGAGCTGCCAGCCTTGCAGCTCATCCTTCTACATCGAAGTCAGCTGTCTGGCCAATTTAAGGAAAATGATTCCTCTTCCATTTTAAAACAAAAATAACAGTAATTGCATTTAGAGTGCATTTCATGTTCTTTTTTATTCTTGCTTTAAATGACTGCTATTGTTTTAGTTGTCTGTAAAATTTTAGAACATTAAAAGTAATGTGTGCCCCAGTAAGAGATGAAAAGAGGAGCAGGTTCTATGTCTCTAGATGATGCAAAAACACAGTAATTGTACCTGGATATTCCATCATCCTGACCAAAAAGGAAACTAAGCCTCTATATACCACACTGTAGGCATGGCTGCAATTGCTTTCATGACCTGAGATTTAGTTTTAAAAGCCAGCCATGTGTGATTTTTGCCTGCACACATTTAATGTGCAATCGTTTTAGGACTTTTATTCAGTTGTTATTTTTTTAGCATTTGGAGGACTACTTGTTGGGAATAAAATGTCACCTCCCCGCCTTGTCTCCACCCTGCTTCTCAATCTTTGCTTCTTCTAACTGCTGAGGAGGTATGGGTAATTAGGACAGATTAAGCCTATCAGTATATATCGTAGAATTGAGATTATTTTTTATTTTCAAAACTCCGTAGTGTCTTGTGCTTCTACTAAGAATGGGTGATGCTTGAATGTTGTGCAAAGGGAAAAAAATGTTATGGTCATGGATGATCCAAAATAAGTAGTAGTCACCGGCCCTGTCTCCTCAAAGCACACGACAGTAGTGTAGTGTGTTTTTATGCCATCGTCACAATCCAAAGCTCAAGTTCATGTGGGAATACATGCAAGTGAAAGCACATTTTCTGTGGGGTCTGTGTAATGTGGGGGCGTGGGAACTCAAGAGAACACCATACAAGGTCCGGGTCTGAAAGAACAGAACCACCATTAAAGGTGAACCTCAACAAAGCCAGGAAGCAGTGGATTCAAGATATGGTTCAGATTGTAGAGTGCGTGTCTGGTATTTGTGTCTTGAGCCTCGTCCCCACAACCACAGAAACTGGGTATGAGTGTACAAAGCTGTGAAACAATCACTTAATTGCTAGAAACAGGAGTATTGCTAGAAACAATAAAAACAGGTTGAAAACTATAACTATAGTATATAATTAATCAGATTGGGTGTATTATAGCATTCATTTTATTTCACTTAAAACAACTGCATACAATGCCAGTAGGAAAACGATCGTCAGTTTTACACAGCAGTACATGAACCATTCTAGGAATTAATGTATTTTTAATCTAGCTTCTTCTATGGTGAACACAATATCTTCAAAGCTTTTGAACTTTAATTTGTTGCTTTGATTAACCCACACACACATAAATGGGGGGGGTTCCACCTCAAATTTTTCAAAAATCCATAACTGAGCTTTAATTGTGTGCCAAAACATTTTCTATCAGTTAGTGAATTCCTCCTTCGTTCAAAAGATAGAAAGGGACAATGACAAAGTCAGCCTAATGCTCTGGGAAATGAGAGCACAGAAGTATAGTTAAGCCAACTCGATTCGAATCCTAAGTTACAATTTGGTAATTCTGACTGGATGTCCTTAGGACCATCTGCAACTAATTATCAGTAAACCAATCAGCAGCTAGGAACTTGGAGTGGATGAAGTGTCCATAATTGTATGGTGGCCAAGCTGGATCCTCTTCTCAAACCATTGTCTAATATTGGACTCTGACTATTTCTACCTTATAGGAGAAGATTATAAACCAAAGGGTCCAAGAATCACCTTCTCCTATCTTCCAGTAGGCTACGCAGCTAAGTGGCGATTGGAGCTCAAGCTGATTATCAGACTCTTGAACATGAAAGGGCTTTGGAAGTATCAGTATAGGGCTATTCTAAGCACACAAAAGTTCAAGGATCCCCTGCTTTAAATAAAAATAAAGGAAGCATTGGGAGTACTACTTCAAACAACTGCGACTGAAATTTCTTTGAACAAAATAACTACTGTTTTTACTCAATATCTTCTAAAGGAAGAATTCTCTGGTGGCTAGAGTGCTCTCAAACTCTTACTTCATTGGCCTCATTGGTGTTTTCGTAGCTGCTGTTTCCCTTCAGTAGTAAAAGGTCCTTTTTCATTAGGACCTTTTCATTTCAACCAACTTACTGTACATTTCATTCAGCCTGAACAGATATCTCTTCTTCCTGGTATATTTTTTCTGACCAACACCTTCTTTCTTGGTTCATCCATCATCTTAACTGGAGCAAATGTGTTTCCATGGATACAGCGCTGGTTAAGCTTTGATGTTACAATCCCCCAGCTCATTTCCTTTCTCTGTTGAAGACCGCTATCCATGTAGAGGATGTCTCTTGTCCCAATGGGACTTAGTTTAGTTTGTATCTTACCTCCTGTAACAAAACCAATTTCACATGAGATTTTTCACATTTCATAATAGAATAATAGCAGTCACTTTTTATACATTGTCTATTTCTATGTTCCAACTGGTGTCTTTGTTTTATGTGTATATGCATACTTGCCTGTATTCATGTGTGAACACACTTGTATGCGCATGTGTATGAAGATCAGAGGACAATGTTGGTTGTCAATCTTTATGTGTCTTCTACTGTTTTGGAAGCCAGTCTCTCTTTGTCCTGAAAGGCTAGTCAGAAAGCTTCCAGGGAGCTTTCTGTCTCTATTTTGCATCTGTCTATCAGTAGAATTATAAGCATGAACTTGGGTCCTCATACCTATAAGACAATGTTTTTCTTGCGAAGCCATCTCCACAACCCTTAATCTCTCTTTAAATTAATAAGTATTTCTTAAGTGCTAAGTCCCTCTATTTTTTTCTATAGGCATATCAAGACACGATTCTCTTTGAACTTAAAAAAATTCTTAAGTCTTAATTGAAATAAGTCTTTTTGGTATTATAATGAAAAGTCCACTGTAGTCACTTCTGAAGTATTTTATGTTTCTAGGTTTCTATTCTGAGCCTATTACACAACCCTGTTATCTGTTTTATCTGTTCATTCTTAATTTGCTATTATCCAATCCAGAGTCTATTCTCTAATAATTTTGGGAGGAAGTAAATTTTATCAAATTACAATCACTTTACTTATAAATCCCACAAGCATGGTGGCAGCCTTGGATGTAAAGTACTGTTCTCTGATGATTTAGAAAAGAAAAATAACAACATAGTTTTATGACACTTAAAACAAGGTAGAAGAGAAAGCTCGAAGAGTTTAGGTATCTGTTGTAGTCGTGTGATGGTATTCAACATTTTCTTCCAAAAAGTGTAGGTTGATGCCTATATGCAGGTTAGGGCTGGCACAAGTTAAGTCAAGGTCATGATTTGACAGTAAAAAAAAAAAACAAGGAAGGGGAAAAGCATTTGTAAGGCGATAGAGAAGGGGAAGGAGAGGGGAATCAAGATGGAGACTGAGAGGGACGACCCAGATCCAAGTGGTCATGAATGGCCCTGGGTAGTTTTGTATATTTCTTAAGGAGTAGATTTCTGCAGTTAAAATCTATCCTGTCTAGGTTGGCAGTTTATATCCTTATCAATTGGTTGTGAGTTTATTATTTAGATGTATTATGGATTGATAATTAAACATGTGATTGATAAATTATAGTTTATTGAGTCCTGATTTCCCCAGGTAGTTGGGAATGTGTGCAAAGTCCATGGCAGGGAGTCCATGGTCAGGCCCTTCTAGAGCTCTAATTTTACCTGGTAGCTAGAACCAGGGAGTTTGAGGCTAGTAGAGAGCTTCCAAGAGAGATACTAACCAGAGCTAAATTATGGTTAGTTCCATTTGGCCCCACAGGTGCTGAAACTAACACCAGGGACAAGTGTGGCAAGGTGCCATGCTGGAACTGCTTGCGGAGTGCCTGGGTCTGAGAGTACTTGGGGGAAGCGTGGAGCAGAGTGCCATCTGGCCCTATGGGTGCCAGCACTAGCACCGGATAAAAGGTTATGCCATTTTTTAATATTTACTGCAACAAAAAAGATTTTGGTATATTACTTAGATTTAATTGCTAAACTTAGAAAAGTCTGACCTGCATTTTGGGAGATGGTAAGTCACACACTCCTCATCCTTTAGTATTTTCCATTGTGGGTCATTTGTAATGCTCAGTGCTTTCAGCTTAAATTAGTTTGGCTTTTACTGATCCCTTAATATGCATAATCGGACCCAATATTGAGATGGTCTTTAGAAAGATAGAGAGTTAAGGGAAAAATACATATGAAGTGATTTTTAAAGATTTCCCAAATGCTAGCAGGCTAATTTGAAGAACTTTAACAGAATTTTGATCAGAGTGCAATGCTCTCTCATACCTGGATCTCACAATGTGGCCTTTCCATTTCAGTGTTGCTCAAATAGGAATAAGCAGCGAAGGTGACAGGCTTGGACTCAAACTTACCTTCTTAAAGAGATGTTGAAAATGAGATAGGAATCACGTGAGTAAATATGTAATAAGTTAGATTTGTATCTATCTGGATTGACATTACCTAGCAGGGACCTAGAAAAAAACACCATATCATATTAGAATACCAAGCAGTTACTTGTAGTAAAAAATGCTAGTTCTTCATAGATAGAAAGTCATTTACTTAATACTTTCATTAACTGTCTGGTGTTCATATAGAGCATTTTGATAACAAGAACATGCTTAATTGGGAGCCATGATGAGCTGAGTAATGTGTATATAGATTGACCAAAAATATTGTTACCTTTAAAATGTAAAATTAAATTATAAAGATAAGGAACATGAAAATGAGAACTCAAAATAGTGTTTTATTATTGTGTGTGAGATAAAATTTTAACTCTAAGCTAGAAATACACTATGAAAAATGAGTTAAGATTGTTTCATGCCAAATGATTTGCTTGTTGGTCCATTTATCCTAATATTTCATTAGAACACTTATTAGACATTCCATCATCAGTTTTAGAGGGAAAAAGTGTAGTCATGTATGTAGACACACCTCAAATTGGACCTTAACACTCCCAGACATTTATTTTAGTAATTTGTTATTCTGTCACTTATTTTTTTAATGACAATATGAAAATTTAGAAAGTCATATTTGGGAACTTCAGAGATAATGTCTAAATGAAGTAGAATTACTTTAACGTTATTGCTAGAGGTAAGACAGAGTTGTAGCCTTTGTAAACTACTATTTCCTTCTGCACTGATACCTATTCAACACAAATGGAGTACTGGTTTCAAGAAGAAGAGCTGAGTATGTGTTCCGAAGTCAGCATCTGATCCCAGAGGAAATTTCAATTTCCCCAAATACATTATGATTGTATTTTAATTACAATAGATCAAATAGTCTCTATGCTGATTTTTAAGCAGTTGAAGTAGAGATGAATTGAAGTACTTAGTGATGGTTTTATGATGTATATATTACTTTTTTCTGGTGCTGTTCCTAAGTTAATAATCCTTAATTCTGCATGGTAATATTCTGGTGATATTCCAGAAAAAAATAGAATAAACTACTATGAATATTTATTGCAATCAAAATTCAGAAACATGCTTTCCTCACTGAGCATGGGGAGGGGAAGTGTTCGTAGTCTGCAGGAAGTCCATGGTAGAAGGTTTGTGCTCTAAGAGATTCCTCTCCTTGATTGTACTCAGTTGTTAGTTGTGGTCTCACAGGCTTCAACATACCTGTATTTAGTAGCTTTCTGACTTGGTTTCCCAGTTTGACAATTTATGTCCTGAAGGGTTAAATTGTATGCAAAAATTCAAGTGACTAATCTTTAAGAGTTAATTAAAATATTTAACATAAATACCAACCTGTGACAATGATGTTTGAAACTTCTACTCTGCTACTTTTCCAGAAAAAAAATTTAAAGTGGTTGTCAACCCATATCTTGTGATGGGAGGAAGATTCTCATGGGCCACGCTTTCATAATACTAAAAAAGAACTCATTAAAATATTTCTTCATCCAGCTACTGAAGCAGGAGAAAAAATGTTTATGACTAAGAAACATAATGTTCTGCATTCCCGACTCAGATTTTCCTGGATTCTATTACTCACAGAAGTTTTCTGTCCTAAAGAGAAGCACATATCCCATTATGACAGTTCTTCCCAGCAAGTGTTTCTGACAGAGTCTGTGGCTAACAAATCTAAGTGGTTTGAGTTCTGTAATATTTTTTTTCTTTTCAAATAGTTTAGTAGGGGTATTAAAAGAGATAGATCTGCATAAATGTCAGAGTAACTCAGGAATGTGATCTATTTGGATTCTAAAATAACTCATGATGATAAGAAATACAATTCAAAAAATAAGTGGAAATGGACATAGAAAAATGTAACTGGTCCTGGAGAAAATATATAATTGAATTAGAAAAAGCTTGGCCAAAAAAAAAAAAAAAGAGATGGTTGTAAGGGGAACGAGAATTGTGGTGAGAGACTGGTTTTCTCAGGTCAGCCCGGTTGGCTGCCAATTTTATTTAAACTTTATCACTCTCCAGATTGGAAAGGTGAGATTCTAATTAGCTCCTTCCCATCATTCAATGCTCAGTCTCTCTAAGCAATCTTTGGGTAATGATCATAGCTCTACTTTGATCAACTTCAGGGAACTTACAGAGCCAAAAATTAAACAGATGCTTATGAAATTGGCTTCCACCACCTGTTCTCTTGACCTCTGCTCACCCAGTCAGTAAAGACCAGTGATCTTCATTTAGTCCAAGTGATACCAAATATGACCAACACTTAATTAATACCAGGCAATTTTGACGCAATGCTACAATCTCAATTCTCCCAAATAAATCCTCAGTATATGCTGCACCTCAATGAAAGGATCACAAATGATGTAAAAGTCATTCTGGGAAACAATATGTATAATCTTGAAAATAATAATGCAACCTATTGTTTACTCCAAATTTAATTGGTCAT
This sequence comes from Rattus norvegicus, assembly GCF_021556685.1. NCBI lineage: Eukaryota > Metazoa > Chordata > Mammalia > Rodentia > Muridae > Rattus > Rattus norvegicus. Next base: position 20,888,666 of record NC_141551.1, on the reverse strand, counting down.
AACTCATTTGCTCTGAAATAAAACTAACTACATAAAAATTCCAATGTATTTTCCTCATGTTAAAAAGAACACTAACTCAAATATGGGTGAGAAAGAAGAAATTTAGTAAAAAGGCCCCCTCCTCCATCCTTGCACCTGGGTTTTGGATGCCAGACATTGTCCACAGATCTGGCAGAACTGATGCTTACCATGATGTGCTGGACAGTACACTCTCCAAGATATTCCTGCTTTTGCCTCTTGAGTGCCAGAAATACAGATTTTTGCAACCATAATGTGACTCTAGGTCCTATTTCAGTACTAAAGGTTGATCTTGATAGCATACAGTACAGGAGTCTGCTCCCTTCCCCTTTTCTCATAGTTCTGCATCCATTTTAATACATGTCAGCACTGGATGATCACATGAATGGACGTGGTCAAAAGAAGTTAACCTTGTTCTTTTATTTTAATGTTTTTATTTTATTGTATTTTACTATTTTTCAATTTGTTTTTAAAATGTCTGGATGCATTTTCCTGCCTACTGAGCCCTCTCTGTCACTTCCACCTGCCTTAAGTCACCAGATGACCCCAATATCCAACCAGCTTTCATTCTACTTTCATCTGACCTGCTGATCTGGAAACATACTGGTTCTTCCTGTACTAATCTTTCTGGCCCATAGAATCCCCTGGGGGATGCCCAGCTGCAATGAGCAGACTACTAATTCAGACGGACCTATATTCTCCAGCCACTTCTCAGCATGCCTTCATCAAACCTGCTGAACTGCAACCATACAGTCCAAGGTTACCCATCAAAGGCACTATACCCCAGGATTATCGAGGTTAGGCCCCTCCCATTTCCTACTACAACATGAACATCTAAAGACTAAAGTCATTCAGATGGCTAACGGCCCTTGAAAGAACACATCAACAAAACCAGGGCAACATGACACCTTCATAGCACAGCCACCCTACTACAGCAAAGCCTAAATATCCTAACTTTGGGATAACATGAAAAGACCTAACGTAAGAAAAATAGGTAATTAGTCAAGCATTCCTATAACTTCTAAGGTAATAGAGGAAGTCACTAAATGTCTCCCAAACAAAAAGCGCTCAGGGCCAGATGGTTTCAATACGTTGTTCTATCATACCTTCAAAGAAGAAGTAATGCCAATACTCCCCAAACTATTCCCCAAGATGGAGACAGAAGCAATACTTCCAAACTCATTCTATAAAGCCGCAGTCACTCTGAAACCAAAACCACACAGACTCAACAAGTAAAGAAAATTTCAGACCGATTTCCTTTCTGAACGTTCATGGAAAAATAAAAATAAAAAAAAAACATGCAAAACCAAGTACAGAAAGATATCAAAATCATCATCTACTATGATCAAGTAGCTTGGATGTTGGGATATTTCAATAAATGAGAATCCATTTACTCAATTCACCATATGAACAGACTGAAAGGAAAAAAAAAATCTCATGATCATCTTATTAAATGCTGAAAAGTCATCGACAAAATGAAACACCCCTTAACAGAGATCATGATGCAAGGAACATACCTAAATATGCTACAAGCAATACATACCAAGCCAACAGACAACACCACATTAAATGAAGAGGTTCCATTGAAACTGGAGACGAGACATTGCTGTATGCTCTCTCCCTATCTATTCAATATAGGACTTGGAGTTCTAGCTAGAGCAATATGACAACTGAAAGAGGGGATAAAAGTTGGAAAGGAAGAAGTCAAAATATTACTATTTTAGATGATTTGGTAATATAGATAAATGACCCTAAAAATTCTACCAGAGAACTCCTATAGCTGATACACACCCTTAGAAAAGTGTCTGGATACAAAATTAACACAAAAAATTAGGAACCTTTATTTATACAAAAGATAAATGGGGTGAAAACAAAATTAGGGAAGCAACACATTTTATAATAGCCACATATAATATAAAATGAGTTTCTGTAACTCTAACAAAGCAAATGAAAGACCTATATGATAAGAACTTCAAGTTGCTGATGAAAGAAACTGAGGAAGATATCTGAAGACGGAAAGGATTGGTAGGATTCCCTTTTAAAAAAGAACAATTTTATCTATTTTTTTTGTGTATGAGTGCTCTATCTGCATGTATACTTGTATGCTAGAAGAAGATATCAGATCCCATTATAGATGGTTCTGAGGCACCATGTAGTTCTAGGGAGTTGAATTCAGAACCTCTGGAAGACTAGCCAGTGAGGTTAACCAGTGACCCATTTTCCCAGGCCAGGATTGGTAGGATAAACAAACTGAAAATGGCCATTTTACTGAAAGCAAGTTACAGATTTAATCTAATTTCCATCAAAATTCCAACACAATTCTTTACAGACATTGAGAAAGCAATCTCAACTTCATATACAAAAACAAAAAGCAAAAACAAAAGCAAAAGAAATAAAATAAAACAAAGAAAGAAAAATGATGATAGCTAAAACAATCCTGAACAATAAAAGAACTTCGGGAAGAACTACTATTCCTAAGTCAAGCCATAGGACAGTGCGATAATGGTAAACAAAGAAACAAGCAAACAAACACCGGCACGGAATTGGTATAGGAAGAGACAGGTGGATAAAGGGCTGAAAGATACCCAGACACCCATGGACACTTGATTTTTGACAAAGAAGGCAAAGTTACACAATGGAAAAAAATCATCTTCAACAAATAATGCTGGTCTAATTGATGGTCTGCAATGTAAGACAGTGCAATTAGATCCAAATATATCAACCTGGACAAAACTCAAGTCCAAGTGGATCAAATCTAGAACCTAATAGAATAGAAAGTGGGGAATAGCCTTGAACCCTCACTGGTACAGGAGACAACTTCCTGAACAGAACATCAATCGCTCAGACTCTAAGATCAAAAAAATTGATAAATAGGACCTTGTGTTGGTCAAAGGACATGTCATTAGGACAAAATGTCAGCCTGCACATTGGCAAAGGATCTTCACCAACCCTACATTTAACAGAGGACTAATATCCAAAATATGTAAAGAATGTAAGAAGCTAGACATAAGTAACCTACATAACCCAACTAAAAATGCAATGCAGAGCTAAACAGAATTCTCAACTGAGGAATCTAGAGTGGACAAGAAATACTTAAATACAGTTTCAAAGTTCTTGTTAATCAAGGAAATGCAAATCAAAATGACTCTGAAGTTCCATACCTGTCAGAATAACTAATATTAAAACCTTATGTTTTAGTACATATTGTCAAGGATATGGAACAAGGGGAACACTCCTCCATTGCTGATGGGAGTGCAAACTTCTACAGCCACTTTGGAAATCAATTTGACATTTTCTTAGAAAAACAGAAATAATTCCTCAAGACCCAGATATACCACTCTTGAGCATATATCCAAAAGACATCCCAATTATGTTCAGTTACGTTTGTAGCTTTATTTGTAATAGCCAGAAACTGGAAACGACCTAGATTTCCCTCAAATGAAGAATGGATAAGGAAAATGTGGTATACATGCACAGTGCAATACTATTCATCTATTCAAAACAAAGGCAGCATGAATTTTGCAGGCAAATGGATGGAGTTTGAGAATATCAACTTGAGTCAAGTAACCCAGACCCAGACCGAAAAAGACATGCATGGTATGTACTCACTTATAAGTGGATATTAGTCATAAAATACAGGCTAGTCCAGAGACCCAGAGAAGCTAAACAAGAAGAAATGTCCAATTGAGGATGCTTGACTATCATGTAGAAAGGGGAATAAAATAGTCATAGGAGGCATAAGGAGGGAGGAAATGGAGTGGGAAAGGGTAGAGGAATGTGGAGGGGTTTCAAGGTCAATTGTGGGGAGATATCCAGGTGGCCATTCAGATGAAAGGAAATCTGCATGTGGTTTGAGTCAGGCATGGGGGTAATTTGAGGGCATGCCAGAGACTTGGGCTAAGGGAGGCTTGCAAGAATCAATGGGGCTGGTACTCACAGCAGTGAGATATGATAGATGAAGAAGCCACCTCCTATAGTTAGGCAGGAACTTCAGTAGAGCAATGGGGCAATAACCCACCTAAAATTTTTATCCTCTCTACAAGAAATTCAGGGACAGAGGATAAGGCAGTGGGAGGCTAAGAGAATGACCAAGCAATAACCAGTCTAATTTGAGACCCATTCCTTGGGCAAATACCAATCCCTGACACTATGAATGATACTTTGTTATGCTTATAGACAGGAATGTAGCATAACTCTCCTCCAAGAGTCTACAATCAGCACCTGACTCAGACAGATGGAGAGACCCAGAACCAAACATTCAAAGGAGCTTGGAAACTCTTATGGAATTGTTGGTAGAATGATTGAGTACCCTAAATAGTATAGAAATTCCACGGAAGACCAACAAAGTCAACTGACCTGGACTGTCGGGGGTGTTCAGAGACTGAGCTACCGAGCAAATACACACACACACACACACACACACACACACACACACACACACACACACACAGAGAGAGAGAGAGAGAGAGAGAGAGAGAGAGAGAGAGAGAGAGAGAGAGAGAGAGAGAGAGAGACTGGACCTAGGCCTCCAGAACCTATGTAGCAAATGTGTAGCCTGGTCTTCATGTGTGACCTGAACAACTGCAGAAAGGGCTATTCCTAAAGCTGTTGGCTGTCTTTTGAAACTGTTCCCCTAACTCGGCTGTCTTTTCAGTCCTCAGTGGGAAAAGTACCTCAGTGGGAGAAGTGCCTATCCCTGCAGAAACTTGTGCTGGGGTGGGTGGATATTCAAGGGACCTCCATTCTCTGTGAGGAAATAAGGAGAGAGAATTGGGGGAGGGACTGTTAGAGGGTGGGACTGGGGATGGGGACAGCAATTGGGAGGCAAAGTGAATAAAAATTATTTCAAATAAATAAATAAATGAGTGCAGGCAAGAATACACACACACACACACACACACTCACACACACACACACACACACACACACACACACACACTTTTTGAAACAATAAAAACAAAATAACCCTTGCCCCAAATGTTGCTTTCTTTATGCGTTTGCCAACTATTCCTGAGCATGACAAGGTCTGCCTGAGGGTATGATTCTAATACACCGTGATTTTGTGCCTGCCTTCCTTTATCTATTATGGGGTTTTGTCTGGTTTTAACTTGTACAGGTCTTGTGCACACTGTCATAATTTCTGTAAGTTCATGTGCGCACCAGTCCTGTTGGATCTGGAAAATGTTTTATCTTTGAAGACATATTCCACCTCCTGAAGCTATTCTGTCTTCTCTCCTCTATAGCTATCCCCGAGCCTTGAGGGCAAGGACATCATAAAGACATCCCATTTATCCTTGAGTGCTCCGGTTTATGGCTGATTACTTTTGCTTTCTGCATACCGTCCACTAGTGACTATGTCAATTACTATCTACTGAGAGAAGCTTCTATGATGAGAGGTTAATGATGCAGGAATCTGCATGTATAGCAATATGTCCATATTAAGAAATATCACAAACCTCAGTACTCCAGATACATGGATTCCATTGCAAAACTACAGAGAACAACTAAAGCTAAATTATCACTATGTACATTGATAGCTTAGTATGGCTTTGTAATGATCTGGATAAGGTACATGTGCATGTTCAGGCAGTATTAAGATAGGCTCCATAGATATAAAAATAGAGCACAAAAAAGTTGGGGAAAAAGTGGTGACAGAGTAGATGGGAAATTGGAGAGAGGAAATAGAGGGTAGATTGATCAGAACCCATGACATGTATATATGAGATTCTTAATAAAATGAAAATGTTGAAGAAAAGTTCTGTATTCAGTATAAACTTTTCATATTGGAATGGGATTTATGATTTGTATTTATTCATATTGGCATGAAAATTAAATGTTTGCAGATTCTGACTCATATTTGATTGTTTAAAGACAGACAATATTGTTCTCTAACTTTTACAAATTATATCACCATTTTTTAGTAATGATGTGTTTATGCATGTGTGCGTGCATGTTCTATTCTGGAGTAACACTGTTCTCAGGATGTTTAAAAATCACACATCTATGAGACACATTTATAATGTCTCAATCAGGGATATTGGCACAATCTAACTTGATCCTTTATTTTAGAATTATTTTTACAAAGGTGAGAGAACTTTGGCCAACTTTGCAGGTTGATCTAAATCTTAATTTGGCCAAAGAGATAATTTCCTCTTATCTGTGTTGTTGCTGGCAACATTAGTTTCCTCACAGACCAGTGATCTATAGTCTCTACAACTTGCTGGTGCTTGTACAAGGAATGCCTCCTTTCTCAGAATATAAGGTTTTCCTGCTTGCTTCCTTAGAATATGTAAATTAGGAAATCCAAGGGAAAGAATACAAGCAAAATGGCTAAGATGAGGCCACACACAACCTTTAATAAGGATCTTGCGTGTTGAAGGCCAGCCACGGTTGCTTATTGAGAAGAAGTGGGTAATTGAGGGGTGGACATTATAAAGAGGTAATAGCTAGAAGACTGATCTGTAGTTACCTGCTGCTATATGTAAGACGAGGTGAGTGTAATACTTCGAGTTACCAGACGTGATTGATGATAGTTCCAGTCCTCTAAGAATTTGTTCTCAAGACTAATGTATGGTTCAGAAATACACAGAGCCATCTCCCAGTATCTGATTCTGTTGGTTTCGTTTGAAACTGGTTGCATGCATTTATTCCAGATTCTCAGGTGATGATGTGATTACTGATAATTGAACTTGAAAGACCCTGCGAATCATTGGCTATCTTGGTTATGTAATTAGCTCTCTTGTCACTGAGTTTAAGAAGTTCTCTCATTACTAGTAGAATTTTTCTAGATGTTGCCAAACTGAAGCTATTGTGAAAAACCACTGTCGCTCTGCCTGAAGTAGCTGTCTTTTTTGTCTTTTTTTGCTGATGAGAGAAGAATGGGATATCCATGGATGTCCCAGGATATTAAAAAAACCAACAGGAACCATTGTCAAAGTTAAACTTGTTTGTATTTTGGAGTTTTATTAGGCCATCAAAAAGGAAATTATGATATTTGAAAAAAAGGTACAAATTAAGATTCTATTATGTAAAATAAGTAAGCCAGATTTAGAAAGACAACTAGCACAGGTTTTCTCACTTATATACCGAATTATACATAGATATATAATATGGTATATACACCAGAGATTGCTGATAAAATTTTTGAAAGAAAAAAGTCAAAGCTATATGTTGAAGAGTTAAAAGCAGAGGCCAATGACATCAGTAACTGCCTCATAAAATCACTCTTTGTCTACTGCAACTAAAAACAAAAGACCCAGACAGACCAATTAATACTCGGGAAAGTATTCTAGAATCACTTTCTAAACCTGGCGTGATAAAAACAAATGAACATTTTGATTAAAAATATATCATTAGCATGACATGTTATGATCTCAACCTCTAATTTAATGATCTAATTATGAGCAAGAAAAATTCATTATGGGCTTTTAGATCAAATAACTAAAGTTACAAAACCATGTAAAAAGACAATAGAGGATAAAGATATGGTTTCAGACTGAAGAAAAAGAAAACTGTATTACTGATACATTTCTGTTTTTCTTTCAAATTTCAATATCTTGACAAAGAAAGCAGAAAGTGGTCATTTAGGACTGGGGAGAAACAGGGCCTCCTTCCCCACTATTTTTTTTTTACTATTATTTGTCTTTTGGTTTTGGTTTTGGTTTTGACTTTGGTTTTGTTCTCACTAGGGTAGATAAATTTGGGGTAAATGCAAGCCTTATTTTGTCTGGGGTGGTGCAGAGAAGACAATTAAAGCAAAGCTCGCTCGTAAAGAGAAGACATCGGTGGAAATTAAACACAAGGTTAAAGTCAGAGGTAATAGAAAGGAAGTTAACATAAGGAGTCTAAAGGCAAAACAGGAATTAACAAATCTAGCGAGGGAAGCACCCAGTAATTAACCTGGGGACCTTCCTCGGTGACCGATTCCCATCTCACATGTGGGTATTATCAAGACTTGGATTTCCAGGCTCCCCTTTCAGAAGAGGGGTTGCTTGGCACCTGACTAAGACCTTATGCAAAGTGTCTTTGATGGATTTCACCTTTCAGAAGAGGTGCTGAATGCCCCTTGACTGAAACTCTGTGCTAAGTATGAAATAAAGAACATGTTCTCAACTAAAAATCCCCTGTGGAACCAGGTAACAGAAATCAATCTGAAATCTGAATAATGCATTTTTACATAGGTCTCGACATATTCCAGGTGCCTTCCAATGCCAAGGCCTTTGTTCTTTCTTTCCAAGAAAAGTGCTGACCTTGCTTTGACTGCTCAGTGTGGCTCCATCACATGTGTAAGAACTGACACTAGAAGATGAAATGGAAAGGATGATGGGAAATGAGGGAAAAGTATTCACATGGCCCCTTAGAGAAATCCAACTCTACTATAAATTTTGTGAGTTCTACTTCCTTCAATTAAGGTTAATGACCAGAAGAGTTCAATGCAGAGAGAGACCTGGATGGTAAATGATGCTCAAAGTTAAAGCTATAGGAATGCTCCGGGTTTAGTGAGTGCAAAACAGCAGATTAGGCTAGAGGGTCAGACATGCTGGAGCATATCAGGAACTAATGAACACAGCACAGAAGGTCAAAAGCCTTATTCTGAGTACAGATAAATGAGCAAGGATTTACCACACTGGACTGTAGGAGAGGGATCTGCATAAAGTTGGATCATACCTCCTCACAGATAAGAATGTCTGAATCTCTGGCAAATGAAACAGTTGCTCTCTCCAGATGAGTTTGCAAAGCAGAATACCAGAATACTTACATGCATACATGCATACATTGCATATATATGTATTTATTAGAGAAACACTCAGGAGACAGACTGGAGGATGAGAAGAACAGGAATTGACATCACACTATGGAGGGTTGACATACTCATTGTCTCCTAATTCCCTATCAGTGTTTCTACACGGTCTCATGTGTTGTACAATTACCTCCTCTGTACAACACCCCATGGTCACTTTCTTCACAGGCATGATACATGAGTATCTTCTTCCTTCTTAAAAGTCCAACTTGGTAACAGTGTTCACATGAGGCACTTTGGGAAAAAGAAAGAAGGTTTTGGAGTTATGCAGATACCAATTTTCTTGTATATGTATATACATGTGACAGGACTTAATGAGTTTGAAGGGCATCTGGGTTCTTTCCAGCTTCTGGCTATAATAAATAAGGCTGCTATGAACATAGTAGAGCATGCCCTTCAACAGAGGAATGGATATAGAAAATGTGGTATATCTACACAATGGAGTACTACTCAGCTATCAAAAACAATGACTTAATGAAATTCATATGCAAATGGATTGAACTAGAAAATATCATCCTGAGTGAGGTAACCCAATCACAGAAAAACACACATGGTAGGCATTCACTGATAAGTGGATATTAGCCCCAAAACTCGAATTACCGAAGTTACAATCCACAGACCATATGAAGCTCAAGAAGAAGGTTGACCAAAGTGTGGATACTTCACTCCTTCTTAAAAGGGGGAACAAATATGCATAGGAGGGGACATGGAGGCAAAGTTTGGAACAGAGACTGAAGGAACAGTCATTCAGAGCCTGCCCCACATATGACACACACACACACACACACACACATATATATATATATATATATATATATATATATATATATATATATATATATATATATATATATACAGCCACCAATACTAGGTAAGATTGAAGAAGCTAAGAAGTGAATGCTGACAGGAACCTGCTATAGATGTCTCCTGAGTGACACAGCCAGAGCATGTCAAATACAGAGGTGAATATTAGCAGCAAACCATTGAACTGAGAATGGGATCCCTATTAGAGGAATTAGAGAAAGGTTTGAAAGAGCTGAAGGGGCTTGCAACATCATAAGAGCAACAATGCCAACCAACCAGAGCTCCCAGGGACTAAACCACTAGCCAAAGACTATATATAGACTGACCCATGATTTCAGGTACACGTGTAGCAGAGGATGGCCTTGTTGGGCACCAGTGGAAGAAGCCCTTGATCCTGCCAAGGTTGGAGCCCCAGTGTAGGGGAATGCTGGGGGCTGGGGTGAAAGGTGAGCTTTGGTGGGAAGGGGAACACCCTTATAGAAGAAAGTGAGGGGGATGGGATAGGGGGCTTATATCCGGGAAAGCAGGAAAGGGAATAACATTTGAAATGTAAATTAAAAAAATACCCAATAAAAGAATGAGTTTGAAACAGCAAAAGGTTTGGAGTGAGGGAAAAAATACAGAGGAAATAGTTTAATAATATTATAATTTCCACAACAAAATCAATGAGACAATATGCATTTAGTCTCAGTTATTTACCTAACAATGGAATTGCAAATTTCATGAAATTATTGAGAAATAAAAACAGTTATATTCCCAGCGATGGAATGGCACTCAACAGGTTTGAATTCCCTATATTCAAACCTCTACCTTCTCTTATGCAGTTACACGATACTCACCACCAGCCTGGTAACAGACCCACTTTGTGGCCCTCTGTGGTCTCTCTGTTTCAACCACAACACATGCCACTGAGTATTACTCTACTCAAGGTTGGCCAGGTGTTGGCCTCTCATGAATTGTAGGGAAAAACAGTATCTCTATTTAACCAAGGGTGTAGTTATGGACCAGATGGTTGAATCGCTAGCATTAATCAGTTACTGGGGAGCTACAGAATTTAAAATACAAAGGCTGTCAGTTAACACAGCCTTGACAATTTGCATATACCTTGGAATGTCTCTCTCACCCTGGCAGATGTAGTGTAAGTTTTAATTCACATAAGATCTACCTTATTATGAAATTTATACACACAAGAACTGAAGCAGCCTTGAGTCCCATGAAATGATATGAATATTAACTCCTCCAGTGCCTACTACTATTTTTTTATTTCTTTTATTTTTGATCATAACATATTTACATAATTCCTCCTTCCCCTTTCCTCCCTCTGAGTCCTCGAATATAGCTGTCTTTGAACTCTTTCAAATTCACGATCTCTCTCTTCGTTGATTATTGTTATATGCATATACATATATTCACAAATACAACCTGGTTAGTCTACAGGGTGTTTTTATGTTTGTTTTCAAGGCTATTTTGTGTTAATAGCTAGTTGGTGTATTCTTTCCTTATAGAAAATTGTTTTGGTTTTTGCTTGTTGTCTACTTTAGCAGTTGGCTATAGTTCTTGGTATATAGTGGAAACCTCATGCTCTTTCCCTCATCTACCGTTCTAGGTTCATTCTCATTTTCTTGTTTTAATGTGTTTTATTTACTAGATGATATTTTGAATTTTGCATTATTGTTACAAAGAGTAGTTCAGATTTAAGATATGGGGATCAATTAATTATTTTCAAACATGTTTTCCTTATATACTTCCTATTACTATGATAATGACCACAGCCAAAAGCAATGTGGGGCAGAAAGGCTTTATTTGTCTTTCACATCCCAGGTAAGAGTCCACACAGAAGAAAGGTAGGCAGTAACTCAAGCTGGACTGTAGATCAGAAGTAAACTGAAGAGGAGACCAGAGAGTGTTTATTCCCTCTCCCTCGCCATCTCCTTGTTCCTCTCCCTCCCCTCCCCCTTGCCTTCTTCCTCTCCCTTTCTCTCTCTCTCTCTCTCTCTCTCTCTCTCTCTCTCTCTCTCTCTCTCTCTCCACACACACACACACACACACACACACACACACACACACACACACACACATCCCTTGATTTTTTTCACTTGAGTTTCCCTCTTCCCTGATGACCTAACTTGTATAAAGGTAGCTAAATAAATAAATAAATAAATAAATAAATAAATATATAAATAAACAAATAGCATAGATTTCTTTTAGTCAACTAACAAGTAAGGAATCTTTGCTATTAGAGTGTATCTTTGGTGATACAGACTATGATTGTTTTTGGAAACGCTGTTCCAAGAGAGATGACAAGACATAGAAGATAAAAACTCAGCACTTAGGACAAACAATACCTGAACGTGAAGGTAGATGGTTGAAATCAAGGTGTATACACGATGTACCAACAACTCGTTTTCTCATTCTGCATATGAATTGCAGTAGCCTCTTGCCAAAGGGAGCATCATTTAGTCCAACAGAAATGAGTAATGGTCAGAATTGTTTGAAAAGTCTAAGCTTCCAGTAGAGGGATGTTTTTGAAGATTAGTATTGTAAGATTTACAGAGACACATAAGGCGGATGGTTAGAAAGTTCCTACTTGTAGACACACAGCAGACATACTTGATGGAGAAACCTTAGCGTAACATAAACAGGTAGCGTTAAGGTGGGATTATGATGAAGTCAGATAAATCAACACTGGCATCCTAGCCATTTTCAAAGAAGCTTTAGCTGCTTCAGAATGGCTTTGTGCAACTTCTCCCACTGAAGTATTCACATAGCATTTCTAGTGTGGGTCATGACTCGGGGGAATCCCACTAAAGCTCCCGAATAGATTCACACTGAGAGGCTCCAACTTCAGGAGCATCCCAAAAGTTGCACTCAGAAATGATAGTAGACTTCCTGTTTGGGACAACCTTAAGGAGAAATTTGCTTTTGGTTGTTGATTTTGTTTTGATTCTTTGTTTTGTTTTGTTTTAATAGCTTGCTTTACTGACAATAATCCTGGGCCAAGACACTGCCCAGTGCTCTCCAAATTCACTATGTAGAAATTCCTTTCATGACCTGTGAAGATTCTTCCTTATGCATAAAATTGCATTTGTCTTTATAAAGTCAACCAAAAGGTATTAAACAAAAAAATGTTGATTGGTTATTTTTCCTGTTGCTCTGATTAAAGAAAAAAAAAAACCTCAAAGGAGAAAGGATTTATTTGTCGCACAATGCAAGAGTGTAGTGCTTCAGAATAAGGCAGGCATGGGGGCAGTAGTAAGAGGGAGCCAGTTCTTTGCATCCAAAGTCATGAAACAGAGAGTTAGGGTTGCAGAGACTCATTTCCCTTTCTCCTTTCTATTCAATACACCATCCTCCCTCCTGGGGATGGTGCAACCCAAGATTAAGGTGGATTTTTTTCACCTCGTTTCCTCCTAGACATATTCAGAGACCAATGTAATCTACAGCATCCCTTATACACACACCCAGAGGCTTGTTTCTTAGATGATTCTAGTCAATTTGAATAACACAAATTTCTTATTCTGTGAAAATAGGACATATATTTTTACATGGTAAAAAATTTACAGCTTTTTCTCGAAGAATAAAAATATTAAACATGTTTCATTTGCTAATGTAATATTTTTAGTAGTCACAGAAAAATGAAAGGAAAAATTCTATCTTAAAATCTTGTGTGTGTGTGTGTGTTTGTGTGTGTGTTGTGTGTAATAAAAAGGATAGTCACATCCTTGCACCTTTTACTCAGTTTTCTTTATAGTTAGAATTTTACAGTGTGAATATTATATCCACACAAGGTATGAGCATTCATTAGCCTCCACTAATCTTACTCTAATTTTCCATTTTTCTTTACTCATTTACCTGCACATATGAATGAAGTTCATTAACCTTGTGTGGGTTTATAACTGTGGTTGAAGAACAATTGTCCTGTGAGGTAATGCATCCTTCTTATTGCCCTTGTATATGCATGTCACCATCCTTGATCACATCTCATGCTCTAACTGGGCATCTAACTTTCCTATAATATTTGTAATACAATACATGTAATGTTAATGATAATATTTGATGATATAATATATCCAAACTATGCTTATTTCAGTGTGCAATGGTGTAAACATTCTAGTCCATTACCTTTCATCTTACTTCTAGTACGTTCTTTAAAACTGAAGCGTGTTCTCTGTTTAAAATGTTACCCACTGACTTGGTGGTCTTTGGAGTGTTTAGTAGCAATCGGTATCATGTAGCTACTGCACTAGATCACAGAAGTGTTGAAATAAAGTTATTGTTATATCATGTTTGTAACTCGTAATTCTCTTAAGACTTTAGGTACTTCTGATTGGCCTAAGATCAAGAAAAACAGTTGAAACACCTGATTGATAGCTAATTAGAAAAAGCCAATCAGATTCTAGTTCCTGATCATTTCTACTGAGCTGGAGAATCATCTCTGTGGTCGATTACAATGTATTATATTGAATATAGAATTGATATCGACTAACTGGTTTGGGGATATGGTTAATATAAATGGAAAATATATACGGATTAGAACACTGAATCATATAGGACTGAAGAGAAATGTTTCTTCGATGTAATATTTCTAGCCATTTGTCCTGACTATCTGCTGCTAAATCACCATTGAATTTTAGGCTGGAAATAGGTAGGTAAGGCTGCAATTATTCGGTACTTCATTTATTACTTCTCAGTTTTACTAGAATGTTACCTGTGGCTATGCAATGCCACTATGTAATTAGCATGTCCTATGGAAATTTATTGTCTACTTTCTCTTGTTAAAAGTAGAATTTGCTACAATATCTTCAAGGACTGGCATCTTTGTTCAGAGTTGTTTCTTTGAGATGACAAGGCCAATGTTGTAAACAAACAGAAAAATATCTATCATAAACATGCATGTTAAGGAAGACTAGCCTAACCAGGGTAGGTTACAGAGGAAAAACAACAACAACAACAACAGCAACAACAACAACAACAACAACAATTTTTCTCGTAAGGTACTAGCAAATTCAGATCCAGAGTATTTCAGTCTAAAAGCAGGTCTTGGCTTTCCATGGAAGTAGGTTACTCTGAAACAGCTTTGAACTCAGAAAGCCAGGTGTGCGGTTTCCTTCACAAGGCACTGGGCTATACCATCTGCTTCAGGGCCAAAGAGTCTCATCTCAGACAATTTATTTTCCACTAAAAGATGAATGGTAGTATGTAAGTGTGCTCGGTAATATGGTAGCTCTTTGGGCATGGTTTTTAGTTCTTTCTGTGTCTGTGGACTAAGGTTGATTTTGATAAGGTTGCCAAAGGACATACACACTTCTCCTCCTCAAAAACATCTGTGGGTGATCCATTCCCCACAAATGACATTATCTGTCTTTCTGCTAGCTGGCTGGGGAGCCAGTGTGCCAAACTCTCACAGCTGTGGGGGCATAGCTGACTATCCATCTTCAAAATGTGCCACATGCCAGTTGTTTGGATGGAAGTCACTTGGAAAAGTCACTTCATGCAAAGAAACTTTATCAGAGATCTATCTTCCTGGCAAGTGTTTGGCTTCTGTTTTGTCTGATCCCAAGGGAGAGCTGTGATGAACCCAACCACATCTTTCATCAGATGATGACCTTGACTCCAGGGACTTCTCATCAGCTTCAACAGCATTCCAGAGTCACCTAAATTGAGTGTGTTCACACATTTGCCACACTGAATAAAGAAAATCTTCATTTTTCAATTTGTGATGGCAGCTACAAGTTTTAAATATTACAGTTACCTCTGATCAAAATATCTCTTACGAGCATGAGTTAATAGCAGTTCTCTTAAATAAATGAAAATACTGCAGGTATTTCAATCTTTTGAGTAGTTGTATATTTCGGCAGAAATATTAATTTATGTATTAAGTAGCAATACAAATAAGTTCTAAATTTCTATTACAACGTGTGTTCTATAGCATTCTATAAGGAAATAGAAGAGATTGATGCATGATTTACACATAGCTATTATATTTTTATGCACACATACACATTGTAAAAGCAAACAACATAATCACATAGTATGTGACTAATTTAAATATACTTAGGAACTTTCTAGATTTCCATGACAAGAGCTCTAGGTCCCTTTTAATTATGACTAAGTGATTGTATATATATGAGTAAGTGACTGTAAAAGGTTGTGAGAAAGTGGTTAACCATGATGATGGTGATGATGATGATGATGATAATGTGTGGTGTGTGTGTGTGTGTGTGTGTGTGTGTGTGTGTGTGTGTGTGTGTGTGTGTTACTGTGGCTTAAACCTGGAGCCTTATGCATGGTAGGGAATTATAGTACCAATGACCTACACCTGTGACATAGCTCTCTGATGTTACTGCAATGTCCTCAATCATGGTTATTTATCGGATTGACAAATGCATTTGTTGACATTTCCCACAGCTAAGGAGTTTTTTTATTAAACTGATGAATAGCACTTCAGGACAGCCAGTTACCTTTATCCTCATCAATGCCCCTTCTTACAGTCTAGGGCCCATTGACTCACCTAGGGATTATGATGCCTCTGCTTCACAGTCCAGGCGATTTACAGATGGGTCACTGCTCTCTAGTCCATATTTATTAACTGAAAAAGAGCTTTGTAGTAAAATAAGCACCATATAGTTTAAATCTTTTTTTTTTAGTTTTCTGAGAATTACCATACCTCTTCCCATATTTTTCCTCCAGTATCTCTAATGACCTACAACTTTCAAATGATAGCCTCTGTTTTCTTTCAATATATCGATGATTTGTGTATGCATAGATAAGGAGGTGTTCATTGGTAGGGTACTTACCTAATACGGACAACGCCCCAGGTAGCACACACACACACACACACACACACACAAATACACACACATACACACACATACATACACACATACAGACACATATAAACACGTGCACACACACACCCATGCTCCCTTACACAAACTCTCTCTCTCTTTCTCTCTCTCTCTCTCTCTTTCTCTCTCTCTTCATATGTGTGTATGTGTATATATATATATTGCTAAGTCTGTTTTGTTGTTGTTTGTGTATACATGGTTTTATGGCTGACTACTGTGTACTAGGCCATCATTGAAGGGACTCATGCATGGGAGAAGCTAATTTTCTCCAAAATCAAAAGTTACCTCTGACTCTTTGTATAGGGATGAGTCCCTGTGAATTCTCCCTCCTTGTATGCATACCTTTCCATTGACATTGTTGCTGGTACGGACTTGATTATGTAGCCATTTCCTAGAGACCCCAACTAGACACAATGCAGAGATCAGCAGTCTGTGGGAATCCAGCCATAATCAGTACCTCTACATGCCAGTTCCTACATCTATGGCCGAGTGAAGATCTGAGAAGAGGGGTAGAAATTAAGACCCAGAATACCAGAAATTCAGCTATAAACTGAATTGTATTGTTTGATGTAACAGCTTATTTTTTTTAAACTAAGCAGCCATTATTTGTCAGTTACATAGCAGAGTTGCTTATCCAAGTAAGAGCTCAGTGGTACTTGTTCTATTTTGATTTAAATAATGAAGTACCATAGCAGTCAAGGAGAAAGACCACATGGACAATTTTCTCTGAGTTACAGAGTGAAATATGCAAGAAACTAAATGAAAACTAAATAATCCAAAGAGGGACACAGCAAATTGCTGTAAAAGAGTGAACCATACGCAGTCATACAAATACAGAAATACAGAAAACTGGAAGGACAGAGAATAACCTATAGTTTACTTTCTGAAGGTAAAAGAGTCTACAGTTTGCCGGTTCAACTTGTGAAATAGAAAACAATATCTCTATAATAGATGACATAGGATTTTAGTTTGTAGTCATCTGTATAATACTGCTATTTCTATTGCAGATTAAAAATTTAATGCTTAATAAACAAATTTGCTTTTGCTGGTGATATGACAATTTTATTTGTTACACATTTTATGGCTGTATATCCCTAGATGGATTGTTATTCCTACACATAATCAATATCTGCTAAAATGAGAACGAGTCTTCTCCAGGGATGAACATCCCAAGAGGTTATCCAATCCCAAGTTGTCAGCTATAAAAACCTGTTCATATGAGTGTAACTAAAAGGACTCAGTAGCTTGTATGCTTGTGCTGATCGCATCAGTAAAGAAAATGTCATGAAATTAAATGTGGGGGATGACAGAAGGAGGAAGAAAGGAGAGGAGGAGGGAGGGAAGAGTGGGAGGGATAAAGAGGGAAAGGGAGCGAGATAGCACGTACAAGAGGGAGAAAGAGTGTGTCAGGGGGACATACGAAGAGGTAGAGGAAAAGGAAGGGTGAGAAAAGATGAAAACTCAATACTCAGGTATGAAATTCTCAGTGATCTGAGGCAAAAAGACTCTGCCTTATTGGACAATGGATGCTTGTCAAGTAGACCAGGACAATCAGCCTTGCTCAGTAAGAAATCCAAGTACTGAAAGAAGTCATCTGGGAAATACTTGCTCGGTGTCAGCACATAGAACACATGGTCCATGCAGAGAGGGAACACTGCTCTTAAAGCTGGCTGCAAGTCATGACAGTTAATATGCAAAAACTTCCCACATGGTAAGATTTTGAAAGGCATGAAGGGATCCAATAGAACAGGAGAACCTAGACAGCTATGGCCAGGTCGGATCTTCATTGAAGCTACTGGTTAAGGTGAAGCTTGAGTTTTAGTGTAGACATCAGCATATTGGAAGTTCTGGAACCACTAGATGTCCACCGAGGACAGTGTTAAATGTGGAGTCGGCCTAAGATAATTGAATGATTTTGCATTCTGTGGGTGTCATGACTAGATAAATGGGATTATCCAAGACTTGGAACCCCAAAGACTGTGAGTGAGTTCTGGAGTCAGAATGGAGGTTTTTCTTTTTCTTATTTTTTTTTTATACTCTTACATTTTAGTTTTGATTTGATCTTATTGTAGCTGTGGCCAGAATCTTTATATGTATATAACAATTAAGAGAAAATATGTCAAAAAATTGAAGAAAGAGCAAAATGACGTGCATGGAGCTATATGGAGTAAGACGTGGAAAATGATGTAATTATTGTAACAAAAGATTTAAAAAGAGTAGAAGTTATGTAGCTATTTTGGATTTTATAAAAGACCTCATTTAAGAATGTTTGGAATCTTAAATAGAATTTAGACTTTTAAAGTGTTCAAACATTTTAAAGACTGGGACTTTGAAGTTGGATTGTCTTATATTGTGATATTAATATGAGATTTTTGAGGATAAACATGAAAGAAAGATATGGCTTAAGAGCAAAATATTTTTGTTTAAAGTTAACAAGGGGTCAGTGGGGCTGGTTAGTTTTTATCAACTTAACACAAACTGGAGAGACTTGGAAAGAGGAACTTGAATTGAGGCATTTTTTTTATTTATTACAGTGACTTATGGGCATACATGTGGGGCAGTGTGATGACTGAAATGGGAGAGCTCAGCCGGCTGCTGATGTAGTGAATCTGGAAAAGCAGGGGATTTTGGCTTTGAAAACTAAAGCAAACTGAGGAATCTCTGCTGAGCAAGTCAGTCGGCAATATCCATGGCCTCTGGTTCCGTTTCTGAATCCAGGTGTCTGCCTTGAGTTTCTGTTTTGGCTCCCCTCGAGGATGGACTGTAGGCTGTAAGATAAAATAAACCCCCTTCTCTATAGTTTGCTTTTGGTCTTGGTATTTATCACAGCAACAAAAGTAACCAGAGGAGGCAGGTAGATGGCACTACAGATAAACCATGAATAATTTAATTCCACTCTTCTAGGGGAGTCCTCTGCAGGTAGCACAGATGGACCTTCACATCCGGGTGATGCATCCTGCATTTTAGCCTGCAAGTGCAATGTCTGAATGCGGACAACACTCTCCCTTCTCCCCTCTCTCAGATAACATCTGTCAAAAGCTGCCTTGGACAAAGCTCTCAAGGACGTTTGTGTTTGCAAATCCTTCTCTTGGAGAAGAAAGGGAGGGACAGAACACATGGCTCAGAGGTCTCTTCTTTCTCAGAGGATTCCCCTATCTCTGCTGGAGTCCTCTGAACAACAAACCCTTCCCTGAACAACATCTGAAAGCAAACCCTTCCCTCTCTGGCTGACCTACAAAAACAATGAGTACTTCAGACTCCCAGTGGAAGGCATGTGTCCTTTTCCTCTTGACTGATAAGAGTTCACAGTACTTTCTGAATAAGCAGTGATCTTTTATTGTCTTTGTTAAGAGTATGATAAATGTGTATCCTGCATTAAGAAGATGGATAAACAGAGAGACGGTACCTCGGGGACATGCTTAGAAGGGAAGTGGCTGCCTTCTGAAGAAGAGGGTAAAACAGATGGCAACAAAGGCCTTCTCAGAAAACGATCCTTTGTGAGCATGCTGATAAACTTGACTGGAAGAAGGGCTGTTCTGCCTATCTGAGAGCTTAATTTCCTATAATCGTCTTTGATGGAAGAGTTTATCTACACAGTTATCTCAGGTATTGTCTGAGTGGAGAATGAATTACTTTTATATTTCCAATTGATGTGGAGAAACAGGGAGTAGTTCCAAACTTTATTTCCAAAATCTTTTTTTATTCTTCTTCTTAATTTTCATATGTCTGTTTGGGATAGTAACTCCTTATTTTAATCTGCCTAAAGTTTCCTTCTGCAGATATAGTAAATATAAGATTTAAAGACTAAGAACTGAAAGACAGCAATGAGCTGATCAGCACTCATTGTACAATGTAAAAAAAAATGTTGGAATTACACAAGCCACAAATGGCAACATTTTGAAGAAGCCGTTTATCCTTTCCACATCAGTGAGTTTAGGCTTCTCCTTCTAACTGAAATGCCATTTCCTAAAGAGTGATGTAACATATTTGTTGACGTCACAAAACAATGCCTTTAATGTATGAAAATACATTTCCCACATATAATAAAAATTAAATCCCCTGTAAATTATAATATGGCAAACAGTCCTATTCTTCTGTTGAGTATATTTAAGGGATAAATGCTGATTAAGTTTTCTTCTTCTTCTTTCTTTTGTGTAAACTGTGTGCTGGGACCATTCCAAATCTGCTTCAAAGCATACCCAGTTCCCCCATGGCGAACTAATAAAAAGTAGAAAATCAATACTGGTCTTGTTCCCTTGTATAGTATAATAAGTATGGCTGTATATATCTACTGTTTGTATGTCTGCCAGGTGCTTTGATTCTCTTAACAGAATCAAGAAGAAGTTTACATGTTAACGTGTGAGGTAATTTGACAGTATGAGAAGTGTTTTTTTAGATGTGAATGGTGTAATTGTCTCTCATCTGTTAAATTCTTTGTATTATTTCAGCTTTTAAAAATACACTAATACAAACATTTTCAAAGTGTGTTTTTCTTTTGTTAGTCTTGTACTTCTTAGAGTTTTGGGATTATCACATGCATTCACACTTTTAGAAGTTCTACTTTACCAATAAAATGCTCTAAAACTGGACAGAAACATCTGATGGTGAAATCAAGTGGGATGTACTTCAACTAACTCTTTGGTAAAACCTATTAAAAGATGGAAAATATCAATCTGTCAATAATTTACAAAGATCACACATCCCAATTTAAAAAGGTCTATCTATATACCAGAATACCATAAAACAATGCATTAGTGCATAGCATGGAAATATTTAGAATAAATACAGAGGAATAGCCAGAGAGTGGTGGCACATGCCCTTATCCCAGCTCTGGAGAGGAAGAGACAAATATATCTTTGAGTTCAAGGCCAGCTTGGTCTACAGAATGAATTCCAAGATAGCCAAGGTAAATGCTATCTTGGAAAACAAACCAACCTAAACCAAGCCAAACTAAACCAAACCCCAAATCAATCCAAATCGAAAGAAAAAATCTTGACAATTAGAGGATAAAATAAATGAAGGTGGTGGCAGTTGAGCCTTGTACATAGATGAGGTAGCATCTGATTTTCCAGTTATGAACTAGAATGTTATGAGATACCAAAGGCGTAAGCAGATAACGATAGTGTACAATTAGTTCTCATACTTTAAGCCTTAATTGACTTTCGGAAACAAATTATGAAGTCAAATAAATTGGCTAAGGTTTACTCAGTCTCCCGAAATAGAGAATCAGGCAGGAGGCCCTAATCCTTCTTTAACGTTTTTTAAGCCAAGTGGTAAAAGCTGTGTGAAAAACCAATGTAGCCCAACTGGGTGTGTAGAAAACAAAGACCACGTGATGAGGAGGACCAAGCTTATCTTGATTTGCTATAGACACCATGGAAAGTCTTGGCCAGATTCCAGAGTTTGAGCCTGTTTCCATGCTTGTCAGTGTCTCAGGTTAATATATGAGTATGTTCCTTCAACTACACTAAGCTGCTCTGTAGAAACTGACGTAATTGAAATGCACTCGAGGAACTATAACTGCAGCTGGGAGCACTGTCAGTGGCTTTCTTCTCCCTAGGATGGGAGTGACATCTCTGTGTCTAGTCTACAGACTTGTTGGCATGGCTTCACAGATTATAGAGTCTGCTTGGCTTTTGGGCTGGGAAATTAAAATGAGTCTACCATTATCTCTACTAAAGATCAAGTTGTTTTTTTTTAATTCTTCCTAAATGTTGATTATTCCATGGTCACAACTTGTCTTGTGCAGATTCCATCTATGGTTCTCCTCTCTTCCCAGATTTAATATGCACAACTTCAGATTGAACATGGTAAGTACACAAATGAAACTCTATTGTACCAAGTAGAACAAAATCTTCACTTATTTACTTGTCCAAAAGCATGTTTTTAGTTGGCATTTTATGGGATTTTTAAAATTTGTTTTTGAGACTTGGTTTTCTGTAGCTCAGGCTTGCTGTGAGCTTGCTAAACACTCAGTGATCCCCTGAATCCTCCTCCTTCACTTCCAACATTGTGGAACTCAGGTGTGCAGTGGAACTATGCTTTTCTGTTTGAAAACTGGACAGAATAAGAGCTGAAGTCAAGTTAAAGAGCAATCAAGGAATGACATTTAACATATGCTAATGTGATGTGTGCTGATTTTCATTTTTCATTCAGAAGATTTATGCTAAATTTCATTTGCTCTGATAATACATATATAGGACGATTTCTCTCCTCCTTTTTATACTTATACCACCATCATGGATTCTGATGTCATTTGTCTGGGCTAGAAATCTCACACTGGCACTTAGCCACCTCCATGTATTTCTCTTCCATTTCACTCACAGAGTGTAGAAGAAGGGAAAAAGGCAATACCTAACTAAAAGGGCTGTTGGACACATTAGGTAATGTCATATTGATAAACCATTTAGAGCTGTGTTCAGCAAAAAGGTAATTTAAAAGTACCATGAATTCTCATCATTATCAATAATGGTGTTAATGTTGCAATCATTCCCCTATTTATAGGAATTAAACCCACATTATTTTAGTAGTCTCATTTCATTTCCTCTTCTTCTGAAATCTATGAACTAAATACCTTCATCCCTGGATATTGGACATGTGAATATTGATGCATAAAAAATTGTAAATGTGACAAGCTTATATGTAAAAAGCTAAGTTCCAAGACTTCTCTGAAATTGGTTTGGCCTCTTCATTCATACTCATGCCATATTTGTTGAAAACACCAGTGAAACACTTTGCCTCCATAATGAGTCTGTGTCCCTTTATGTCTGTATTGTATTAATAACAATCACTGTAAAACCAAGGGGTATTTTGAAATTATTATTCTTATCCTTTGTAAAAGACTTGAAGTCACTCTCACAGTTCACCTGCCACTCTCTACACATGATTTCATGGGCTTAGATGGAGCTGCTTGTTAGAGGAAATGATCTCACATGTGTGCAAATCCTACGCCTAGTACATTATATTTTAAGTGTAGAAATTTAGAGGCGTATTTCTCGCATATTTTCTCCCGAAGGATTATATATTCTATTCCTGAGGAAATCAGACATCCTTGAATATGATCAATTAGTATATTTATGTAATTAGACATTGTTAGGGTTGCATAAAATAAGAACAATGCACCTTGGAACACAAGTAATTTTCAAATAGATTCTTCCAAGTGAAATAATCACCCACAATTCTTATTTTCTTTTTGTTATGATTTTTGGGGAAGTTGAGTAACCATTGAAGGTCTGACTACATCTTTACTCATTCCTGGCTTACAAACTGAGAGACCCTTAGGTATATCTAGTGTCCATTACACATAAATGTTTTGTGTGTGAACAGTCACTCCTTGCCTCTTTGCAATTTAGAATACACAGTCCCTTCAATCCCTTTATTTCTCTATATTCTACTACTATACCTGAAACAATAATCTTAACTTTTTAAAAACTAAGATCCTGTAATTTGTTTTTTAAAATTCTTAATAATTGCATAAGATCCACCTCTTCTAAGTTTTTAGTTTGGTTACTTCTTATAATTGTTTACACATACACACACACACACACACACACACACACACACACACTCACACATACAAAGAGAGAGAGAAAAACAGACAGACAGAATGCAGACAAATGTCATCACTGAACTATTTTTGAATTTTCTGTTTGTATCATACAAATTGTTTAACTCTCATTGTAGTTCATATTCATAACTTTTAGTCTTCTAGAGAAATGCTGTATACTTAAATAATTCCCTTTACCTTCTGTGATAGTTTATATAAGTTTGGCCCATGGAGTGGCACTATTAAGAGATGTGGTCTTGTTGGAGTAGGTGTGGCCTTGTAGGCATGGGCTTTGATACTCTTGTCCTAATTGCCTGAAAGTCAGTCCTCTCATAGCATCCTTTACATGAAGATGTAGAATTCTCAGTCTCTCCTGTGCCATGCCTGCCTGGAGATTACCATGTTCCCACCTCCATGATAATGGACTGAACCTCTGAACCTGTAAGCCAGCTCCACTTAAATGTTGTCTAAGAGTTGCGTTGGTGATGGTGTCTGTTCACAGCAGTAAAACTCAAGACACCTTCTGCTTTTCACCACAGTCCCAGTCATTCTACTTTATTTGTCATAATATGTACCTCAGGTACCACCTGTAACAGAAATACAGCCATGTATGTCTTTTCTATAATGTGTGCATTTCACTCAGTCCAATGTTCTTGAGGTTTTATAATGATATCATACACTTGCAAAGCAGATTGTTTACTGTATACGTGCATGTAAAAAAAATAACTGGGCTCCAAATATAAACATGCTTTTATTACTGGTAGCAATGTGATTGGAGACGAAGAAAGCACACTGATATTGAACAAAGCAGGGGATAGAGAAACATCACAGAGGATAGGACATATATGACAGAAAGCAGCAGAAGACAAATACTCCTTAGATCATCTTCAGGGGAAGCATCACATCTTTGAGTTTAGCTGGACACCCAAAACCACTCAGGAGGCTTGGAATCATCCAACCCCTTGAGCTTATAGCAAGAAAGGACAGAGGAGCCTCTGAGACATTGAATCACAGTAAGCACACCCAAAAGACACCTTCAATTGTCCTGTCCTCTTTGACGTTTCGGCCAGATATCCTCTGCTTTCTGCAAGATTCTTATTCTTCTTCTCCAAGCACCTCGGGAGCCAAATGTAAAAGAACATTGTACTTTTACATGCATGCATTCCTCCAAAACACTGGGGAAGAGGTTTTGTCTGTTTCCACGTTTATCAAAACACTATGGGTTCCATCAATTGATAAAGATCCAATATGAATAAGAAAAGTTTTGACCTGAAAGGAATGACTCATGGAAGGAAAAGAGGCAGAAAGGGAGGAATACAGATGATGCAGAAAGCTGACCCACTGCATGGGGGAAGCTCAACAACTGGCTGAAAAAGGACAGATCATTTCTCAGAGTGGGAGAATAGACATGGACATTTGTTGAAGGACAGATGATCAGGTCTGCAGTTATGAAAGATGATCACATGCATCAGAGTATGTATTGTCTTAAGGACATTTAGACTGTTAAATTTTGGGGATTGTTAAATTTTGTTGTAAATGTTAAACAGCATACAATTTTTAGCTTAAGTAGAAAGGAAGAAGATGTAGAGATATTTTAATATAGCAAAATGGTTTCTCTGGCAAGGAATCACATCTAAAGACCATCTAGGACTATATGATCTGGCTGGAAGGCAGACGTGCCCTTAGTACACACATTTAATCCCTAACACTGAATTAACCTGGAAAGTTTTATAAAGCCAATTTGAAGGTAAAGACAATAACCCAGAAAATGAGAAGGAGCTAGAAAATTAAAATAGATTGCAGAGTTAGTTTGAGGCCAAGCACAGCAATTCAGTTAGAAGTCAAGAGAAGCTAGTCTGAAACAATCAACCTAGAGAGTTTAATAAATATTAAATATATTTGATAACATTCTTATTAGTGTATCAAACTACATGAACAAAGGTTTAGATATACAAGGGAATATATAATAAAGAGCAAAACACAGGGTTAAATGTGGTGATGGGTTCTCCACTACATCTATGTACAACCAAGTTCTGAGACCTAAGTGTGCCACATGCTCTTTCAAGTGTGGTTTTTTTTTGTATTATATCATTTTGAAAGCTCACTCCAGAAGGAAAGTAATTTAATGTTTTATATTATTTGTATTAAATATATTTATATTAAATTAAATAAATATATTTAAATAGATAATTTTATTTAAATATTTATATAAGTATATTTAAATAAATAAGTTATTAAATATATTTAATAGTTCTTGAACCATAATTTAATACTTTGGTAGTTTCTCACTGTATTAACTAATTCCATTTGTTTACTACTTTTTAGTTTGCCCTCTCTCTACTTCTCCCACCTCTCCCCACCACACCTACCTCCCTTCTGCCCTGAATACATACCCCTTCTATCTCCCTTCAGAAAATAACCAAATACAACACTAAAAAATACAGTAAGACAAGGGAAAAGCTCTCACACCCAAACTAGACAAGGAAGCCCAATCAGAGTAAGATTCTCAGGTTAGGCAAGGGAATTAAACACAGTTAGGAGTCCCACTAAAACATCAGTTAGCTGCCACAACATATATACAGAAAACCATGCAGGCCTGTTTCAGTCTCCATGAGCTCATCTGTGTCCAGTTTTTTAGTTAACTCAGTAGACCATGTTCCCCTCCTGTCTTCCATCAATTCTGACTCCTGAAACCTTTTCATTCTATGTGCAATAGGATTCCTGGAGCTCTGAGGGAAGGAACCCAATGGAGACCTCCAATTTGAACACTATTTCTTCATAATGTCTGTTTGTAAGTCTGTACATCCACTTCCATCAGCTGCCAATTTAAAGCGTCTCTGATGCTGACTGGACATGGCAGTATATCATTAGACATCATTTCATTGATTTTTTTATTTATTTATTTTTGCAGCAGTTGGGTTTGGTTCTATTGTAGGTCCCTGGGCTACCTAGTTTCCAGTTCCTGGTTATCTCAAGCACTGTTGGGTATGGGCTTCCTGTCATGGAGTGCTCCTCAACTTAAATCAGAAAATGATCTGCCAAATGCACAACGTCCATGCCATTATTGATCCAGAACATCTTCCAGGCAGAAAAGATTGTACATCAAAATTGTTGTGATTGGATTTGTCCTTTACAGCTGCCTGCCTTCTAGCATTCAAGAGACTAAATGTAGAAGGTTCCATGAAGGCATCAGCTCAACTTCTCTACAATCAGTGAGCGGTGTGGATATCATCATCAGTAATATGATCAGGCTGTCAGTTTGCTGAGAGAAACTCTCTGTCCTAGCATCAGACTTGGTTATTTAAAGATCTCCACAGGACTCCCTGAGCCAAGAACTGCATAAAAGCAACCTAGTCCCACCACTGGGTGCCTGGTGTAGCTGTATTAGATGTCTAATTTACACTGTATATGTAATCCCTTACTGGAAGTCTTCACTAGAATACCATAGATACCAGGAAGTTTCCATTGCACTAGGTTTTAGTCCCATGACCCAAATTTTACCCCAGTTCCAGTGGTCTCTCCCTGCACTCTCTTCCTCAATCTGATCTTTTCCTTCAACCTGATTTCAGACACTCCTGTCCTTACTTGGGCCCAGTCAACCTGGAAAATAAATCTATTCTATTTCTCCTTTTCTGGAAGGTTCAAGTGTACCCCCTAGAGCTCTCCTTGGTTTATGAATTATAAGTTGGTTATTACTTGTTTGTCAGCTAGTATCCTCTTTGAAGTGAATACATAACATATTTGTATTTATGGGTATGGGTTGTCTCAGAGAGAATGATTATTTTCCAGGTTAATCCATTTTCCTGCAAATTTCATGATGTCATCATATTCTGAAGAACTGAGTCATACACCACCACTGGGTAAAAGTACCACATTTTCTTTATCCATTTCAGATGGGGACCATATAGTTTGTTTCAAGCTTATGGCTGTTATACAATAAAGCCAGAGTTAACATAGTTGTGCACATGCCCTTGGAGTAGGATGGAGTGCCCTTTGTGTATCTGCTCAAGAGTGGAATATCTGGTTCTTGAGGTAGATCAATTTGTAATTTTCCGAAGATTCACCATATTGATTTCCGTAGTGGTTGTACATGTTTGAACTCTCACTAGCAATACCAAAGTATTTGTCTTCCTCCACATCTTCTCCAGTAAAAGCTACTATTTTTATTGTTCATAATCGTTCTAAAACATGTAAGATGGAGTCTTGAAGTAGGTTTGATTTGTGTTTCCTTCATGCCTAATAATTTCTATAAGAGCTCCTCAGCCATTTGAGATTCCCCTATTGGAAATTCCCTGTTTAGATCTGTACCCCTTATCTAATTGTATCATTTGGTTTTTAGAGTCTAGTTTCTTGAGTTATTCATGTATTTTGTATATTAGTCCTCTGTGAGATGTAAGGTTGGTGAAGATATTTTCCCAGTTTGTAGGCTGCTGTGTTGTATTGCTGACAGTGTCCTTTACCTTACAAAAGCTTTTCAGTTTCATGAGATGTCATTTATCAACTGTTTATCTTAGAGCCTGAGCCATTGATGCTCTATTCGGGAAGTTGTCTCCTGTACCAATACGTTCAAGGCTATTTTCCACCTTCTCTTCTATCAGGTTTAGTTTATCTGCTTTTATGCTGAGGTCTTTGAAACACTTGAACTTGGGTCTTATGCAGCATAATAAACATGGATCTATTTGCACTGTTCTATATGCAGACATACACTTCGACCAACAAAATCTGCTAAAAATAATTCTTTTAACAGTATATTTCTGGCTTCTTTATAAATACTCAGCTGCCCACATGTGTGGATTTATGTCTTTAAATCAATTCCATTAATCATCACATAAAAATTCCAATAGTTTTATGTCGACAGCATGCAGTCTTTGCTACTATAGCATTGTACTAGTACTTTAAATCAAGCATGGTGTCCTTTGAAATTAGAGCAGATAAAACTGCAGAGCCTTGAACTTGAAGATGAAGTCAAATGATTGTAGTGATTTCCACCGCTATCCAAGGCAAGTACCTCTATTTTAGTAGTTGCAACACAGGTGACCATCAAAGATATTCTGATATTTTTAAGAAAATTTCTCATATTAAGGATTTGATATGAATGATATGAAATGGCTGGGCTTGCTTATTCCTTCTACTGATTATTATACATGACAGCATAAAGCCTGCTTCCTCTACTGCAGCCACGCCTTACAAAGAATTATACAAAGTTCTAGATTAACAAATTGGAGAAATTTTCCATTAATGGGGGGACAAAAGTCTTGTTGCTTTCCTTTGGTTATTAAAAAGAAATTATCCTATGAAATAAGTTTCAAGGAAATGTATCTGAATTATCTATCCTGTCTACCACAGTAGTGTCTTAGGGTTTCATTTGCTGTGAAGAGACACCATGACTAAGGGAACTCTTATAAGAGACAATTTTTATTGGAGCTGGCTTACAGTTTCAGGGGCTGAATCCACTATCGTGATGGCAGAAAGCATGGCAGCATCCAGGCAGACTTGGTGCTGAGGAAGCTGAGAGTTCTATATCTTGGTCCTACTGCATCCAGAAAAGACAAAGATTCAGGCAGCTAGGAGGAGGTTCTCTTCTGCCTGATCATAGGACCTCAAAGCTGGCATACAAAGTGACTCACTTCCTTCTTTGCCTTTTCTTCCCATACCTTTCTTCTATTTTCTCTCCTCCCTTCATTTTTTTCTCCTAATCCTTATGGGGAAAAAAAAAAGAGTAACTGTCCTCTGAGAAGACAGCTAACTAAAGCAGATGCAGACACCTACAACTAAACACTGAGTAGAGGATGAGGACCCTTATGAAAGAGTTGAGGGAAGGGTTAAAGCCCTGAATAGAAGGCAAACCCCACAGGAGGACCAGCAGAATAAAAATCAACTAACTTGGACACCCAAGAGCTCCCAAAGACTGAACCACCAACCAGAGAGAATATACATGGGCTGGAGCGCAGTCTCCATGTGAACCCCCAATGAATGGAGTGGAGGCTCTCCCTAAAGCTGTATCCTGAATGTGGTATCTTTTCCCTAACGGGGCTGTCTTGTATGGCCACAGTTGGTGAGGATGAGCCTAATCTGGCAGAGCCTTGATGCCCTAGTTGAGGGGAATATTCAGGGGGAGCTACCCTCTCAGAGAAAGGGAAAGGGGATGGGTGAAAGTTTCTAAAGATGTGGAGCATTAGGGGTAGTATTTGGGATGTAAATAAATAAATGCAAACAGACAAATAAATATAATAATGGCCATTAGGCTTTAAAGGTTTGTTCTCCTTGTAGAATTTTTCACTACATAATTTCTTACCATTTCTCTGTTGGATCACTATTTATAGTAATCACCACTGAAAGTTGTATTAAAATTGTAAGTGTATGCAGAGACTTATCAAGAGTAATATCATATTTGTAGTAATAAACAGTCACTGCAAAACCAACAAATATACTTGATTTATTTATTGATTGATTAATTAATTTTGGTGGTGATGGGGATATAAACCAGAGCTTTGTGCGTTATATGTAGTTTACATACTTTGTAATTGAAAAAAAAAGTAACATTAATTCTAAGGTATCATCTTTTTCTTCTCCAAATTCATGTTTATCTCATTTGACTGGTCTGAATCTGGGATTGCAACCATGTGCGTTTAGAATACCTTCATATGGAGTCTTGATCTTGTATTTATTTTGTCAAACCTGAAATACCAAACATTATTTCTCCTAAATAACATTTCTGTCATCTATTTATATCTATTTAGAGAACAGTCCAAGTAAATGCTGAACTTTAAACAGTAGTAAGATCAAGGAGTTGAAAAAGTAAGGAAAAATACTATCATTTTAGAAATCGGCATGCGTGTTGTTTAAAACTTGTCATAAAATTTTCAACGAAAATTGAAAGCTTCTTAAATCTTTACTTCCTGTGTTTTGTCTGTTATATTTAGAACTTGGAAAGAGAAAATATCATTTTTTTCTGGCCAGGAATATGTGGTTTATTTTGAAAATAGAGATAATCATAAACATGAAAAAACAAATAATACCTATAGTCCAGTTTTCTAGAAAAACAGAAGCAGTAAGAAGCGATCTCTTGTGATATCTACTAACATACTGGGAAAGCTGAGAGTTCCACATTCTCACTGCTCGTCTAGCTGAAGCCACAAGGTAGATGATAGGTAGGCACGCTAGCGCTGTAAAGCAGAGAAAGGCCATTATAGAAGCTGAGATGATGAAACGGTTCGGTTCAGTCATGAGGCAGAGCACCAGGATACATGGCAGTTTAAATCATGTCAGATTTAGATTTGAATTTTTAATCTCTCCTTTTCTTCTGAAAGGACAGAAAGGCATCCAGTCACAGTTCAAAAGCTAATTTTATCTGGTGACATACATGCAGATAGACTTGAAAATTTCCCTTAGCTAGATATCTGGACATACTCTTGTCCACTCAAATTCACAAATGAAACCAAGCACCCTAAGCCCTGATTTTACTGTGAAGACAGGAACACAAACCCTTTAGTGAATTAAGCATTATAGGAACTTATCTTCGACTCCTATTTACTAAATTTATGCTATCATACATGATTAATGAACACATTTACTCCCAACTTATATTTTCAACAAAAAATATGTAATGATAGCACTTTAATAAATGTAATATACATAATCATATGAATGTTCCATAACATATTTAAACAGGTAATATGATTATGTATAATTTATGGCCAAACTCATAAGAATTTAAGCACATCATCTGAATATTTTTATCCATATCTTTTATCACAGAACTATTATGTTCTAAAAATAAATTTTAAAAATATATCTCATCAGTGAACATGCCCCTTTTATTTTTAATACACTATTATACTTAATCTTTGAGACTTTCATGTGTGAATACAACGCATATTTTTTCATAGTGAATGCTCAATAGCCCACTTCTTCTTGTTCCATATTCTTCAGTCGTACATTTTCAGTTATTGCCGCCCCTGACATCCCTGAACAAGGGGCTTGGTTCAGCCCCTCACCAAAAGTAATGGAGGACTACCATTTAGAGCTTGCAGTTCTAGAATTACTACAACACGTTTGCCCGTGAGGTAGAAAATAAATCACATCTCATTTTAAGGT
Source organism: Rattus norvegicus (assembly GCF_021556685.1). NCBI lineage: Eukaryota > Metazoa > Chordata > Mammalia > Rodentia > Muridae > Rattus > Rattus norvegicus. Next base: position 20,856,553 of record NC_141551.1, on the reverse strand, counting down.
ATCTTTTGAGGTCGTTTGCTCTTGATATCTTAGTTGCTTCATAGACCCTTACATTGGTCAAAATGTAAACATGGACATGGGGATTTAAGTTTGCTAATATTGTAAATTTTGTATGAGTTCAGATGAAACTGTATAACTGAGTCATGAAGTTAGTCACTTCATCATCTGATCATCCAAATCATACACCATTAGGTACAGGCCAAAATAACAAATTGCCTCAATTTAGTCTCAGAGGAGGCCTAAAAGACTAAAACCTCAGACCATTTCCGTTCTCCTTTGAAAATTGTCTTTCATTTAGTTATAAAGAAAATGCACCATCAGTTTTTGATTGGGAAAAAAGACAGATTTTAATACCACATATTCAAAGAACAAACAGGTAAGTAATTAATTGGCTGTGCTTTGGTAGCAAATTTTCATATATCTTTCTTAGAGTCATAATGTCTTCAGAATTTTACAAAGTTTTGAGGTACTTGAGTAGCTTCGATCAAGGGACACCTTAATTTTTACTGGGACAGTGTAAGGGTGTGTGTTCTGAGTGTCACCCCAACACCAAGAAGTCAGAGTTCACTGTCAATGGTATTTCAAATTGTACAGTCCATCTGACTTCTAAGGCTTTAAGGAGCATATATGCTGGACTTTGAAATAATGTGAAACTAAGGATTATAGAATATTTCTAGCAAACATCTTCACACCTTGCTTTGTTTGAGTGTTCTGATCTTTCAAAATCTCCAGTTAATGTTTACGTACTCATACAGAAATTATCCTCATGCCAACGAGAAAGTGGCTTCCTTATCTGTGTTCCTGCAATCTGTTGTGGAACTGTTCCTACTGTGACTTGTCATACCTGGCTAAATACAGTAAAGGATAGTTAGACTCATAGTTAGACTATAAACCTTAAAGGCACTGCAACTGCCATCATATGAGTAACCGACCAAATATTTTTGATTAATGTCCATACAATTCCCATATTTAATTTAATTATTACTTTTTGAAACAGGGTCTTATCTCCCAGCCTGGCCTTAAACATTCTACACAACTAAGGATGAAATGGAACATGTTGTTCTGGGATTGTAAGCATGCAGCACTATGCTTGTTTTATGCAGTACTGGGAATTGATCAAGATTTTGTGTATTCTAGACAATCACTGACAAAAGGACATGTCCAGTTAGATAGGATGCCTATTAAGAAAGCATGCAAGCTAAGGAGATTAATTGACCATGGCGTAGCAAATCAAAGACAATACATTCTACAGAGGAATAGTGTCTACACATTAAACGTTTTTTGGCCTAAAATAGTGCAGTATATCTCTTAAAGTTCTGCTCAGAAAACAAGAATACATCACAGGTAAGTTTGATTGATGGAGAAAAAACTAAGAAAACTCTTTGATAAATTATGTAACATATAAGGTTGCATGGAGAGGGACAATATTCTTCCCTTAAATGTACCATGAAGAGGAGGTTCAGATATGTATGATATGGTAATCAGTGGGAACATAAGAATCATTATGCTAAGTCAAGTAAATTGACTAAGTGAAAAATAAATTGAACAAAGAAATCCAATCAAGAGTGAAAAGTGATCGACTTTAAAAAGTTCATAATTGGAATAATCTTACATTTTACAAAATTAGGAAATTCAATAAACTTTGATTGTTTTTAATTCACACTCTAATTTTGGCAAATAAAACAAGATTTTAGTCTTGAGTTATGTGTTGTCAAAGGGTATAGTAGTGTTAGAGGCATTATTAAATAAAGATTAATGCAGCATGACCAGGGATTTGAAATAAAGCAAAAACAGGTAAATGGGATAGTTTTGTGGGAGGAAATAGAAGACAGAACTGATTTAATTATATTATCATTTCCAAAATATAAAAGAAATAATTTCTAAAATGTAATGCATTCTTGATCTTATGCTTTATAAAGGCAAAAGGTCTTCCAGATTTAATTCCAGAAATTTATTGTTTTCCTTCAAAACATAACACAGCATGATCTACAAAATGTTTACAGTTCTCTTAGTTTTCTCACAATGAGTAAATCATAGGAAATGGTCTCTGATAGTCAGCATTCCTTTTGAGAAATCAATATTCTTTTATTTGATATATAAAAATACTTGATTCTAGCACTTCAAGTGTATCCAATTGTTCTATGAGCGTCTGGCATCTGTGAGTTCTGATTACATAGATTCTGAACATGACCCATATGTGTTAACCTTATTGATAATATATATACTAAGTTTCTTTCTTCTAAATCTTCACATAAATATCTCATTTTATTTATCTTTAAACTTCAATTATAATAATAATCAGTAGGAAACTTTTGCATTTGTCCTTTGTAAGGTTCATTGAACTTCTCACAGGTGTGGATTCTGCTTGGCACTGATCGTAAACTCTGCAAGTGCTTGCCCACCAAATTTTGATGTTGTCTCCAACTATCTCTTTTCTTAAGGGATCTACAGTACTTGACATGCCTTTAAGACTGTTCATCTATCTTCTCCCTCAGAAAGAATAGTGTACATTTGCTACATTTTAGATAATATCTGTGTTCTTGAATCTACTCAAATGTGTGGAGCTCTCTGGTGATATTTTTAATTTAAAAATTCATATAATGTGTGCACTGTCTGGTTTTATGTGTTGACTGTACACAAGCTGAAGTTTTCACAGGGAAAGGAGCCTCAGTTGAGGAAATGCCTCCATAAGATCCAGCTGTAAGGCATTTTCTCAACTAATGATCAAACGGGGAGGATCCAGCCCATTGTGGGTGGTGCCATCCCTTGGCTAGTAGTCTTGGGTTCTATAAGAGAGCAAACTGAGCAAGCTAGGGAATGCATGCCAGTAAGTAACATCCCTACATGGCCTCTGCATCAGCTTCTACTTCCTGACCTTCCAGTCCTGACTTCCATTGGTGAGGAACAGCAACGTGGAATTGTAAGCTAAATAAATCCTTTCCTCCCACTTGCTTCTTGGTCATGATGTTTGTTCAGGAATAGGAACACTGACCAAGAGAAATTGGTACCAGCATAGTGGGGGTATTCCTGTGACAACCTGACCATGTTTTGGGGAAGACTGTGGAAGGACTTTAGAACTTTGATCTGGAAGAGTCATCAGGATGTTAAGAGCTCTGTGGAATTTTCTATAGGGGCTTGGGAGATAATGTTAAGAACAGTGCAGAAGATGAAGGCCTGGCTTGTGAAATTTCAGAGGGAAATTAATGACTCTTATCTGGCTGTTGCTATTTTTGTTGTGATGATTCTGTGGTTTTAGTTAGCTGGGGCTGAAAAATCAGCTGTGATTAACAAGATACCAGAAATACGGAAGCAAAACTTTTGCATTTACTGGGACCATTGGCGCTGGTTAGCTGGAGCTAAGAAATTAGCAGTGATTAAAAAGAGACCAGCCAAACTAGATATGATGGATGAAGCAAAGAAGTGCAGGCCGACAGGAACCGGATGTAGATCTCTCCTGAGAGACACACCCAGAATACGGCAAATACAGAGGCGAATGCCGGCAGCAAACCACTGAACTGAGAACGGGACCCCCGTTGAAGGAATCAGAGAAAGGACTGGAAGAGCTTGAAGGGGCTCGAGACCCCTTATGAACAACAATGCCAAGCAACCAGAGCTTCCAGGGACTAAGCCACTACCCAAAGACTATACATGGACTGACCATGGGCTCCAACCTCATAGGTAGCAATGAATATCCTAGTAAGAGCACCAGTGGAAGGGGAAGCCCTTGGTCCTGCCAAGACTGAACACCTAGTGAAAGTGATTGTTGGGGGGAGGGTAGTAATGGGGGAAGGATGGAGAGGGGAAGCCCATACAAAAGGGGAGAGGGAAGGGTTAAGGGGATGTTGGCCTGGAAACCAGGAAGGGGAATACAAATCAAAATGTAAATAAGAAATACTCAAGTTAATAAAGATAAAAGAGAGAGAGAGAGAGAGAGAGAGAGAGAGAGAGAGAGAGAGAGAGAGAGAGAGAGAGAGAGAGACCAGCATCATCGAGGTGAAGTCTTCTAGGAAGTGTTTTCTGAGAGCACGAAGAGGCTGTGTTCCAGAGAGGCTGTGTTCTTCATGCTGTGGCAATACTTTGTAATATGTAAGAATCACTCAGCTGGTACTGGTTTTGAAGGCATGAAGGGGTCATGAAGAGCAGCTGAAGGTTGGCACTATGAGAAGCCATGGAAGGCCATTGGTGAAGGTACAACCTCAGTTGCAATAGATGGCTCAGTATTGAACGGGTCATGCAAAGGAGTTGAGGCTTGGCATAATAAAGAGAAGCTATTGGTGAAGCCTAGTTGTAGAGGAAAACAACAGTGTTTTAGATGCAAGTACCATGAGATGACCACCAAAAACAGCAGCGGCAGTGGAGAACAGGCAACTGGGGCCTAGAAGACAAGATGTGTACTGCAAAGGGCAGACCTGGAGAAGTGGCCCAAGCCCTTTGAGGAACCCAGATGATCATGGGTGGATCCCGATATTGGATGGATAGAGTTTGATTTTTGCTTTTGAGTGTGACTGTGCCCTGATATTTTTCCCTCTTGAAGGAAAGAAAGTATTTTAGTGGAGCCCACAGTTAAAAGACTTTATGTTGAAAAAAGACTTTTTGAATTTTAAAAGAGATTAAATAATTTAAAGGGATTGAAATTTTAATATGAATTTGTAAGAACTGTGGGACTCTTAAAGTTATTTAGATCTTGGGGATGAATAAGAAAGTAAGGGTTGAGGCTTAATAGTGATGTGTTTGCCCTGGGTTCGGTCCCCAGCTCCGAAAAAAAAAATAGTGATGTGTTTGTGTGTCAAATTGAAAAGGGGTCAATTTTACTAGTTCGTTTTGTGTGTCAACTTGACACAAGCTGAAGTTATCACAGAGAAAGGAGCCTCAGTTGAGGAAATGCCTTCGTGAAACAAAGCTGTAAGGGATTTTCTCAACTAATCATCAAAGAAGGAGGATCCAGCCCATTGTGGGCAGTGCCATCCTTGGGCTGGTGGTCTTGGGTTCCCAGAGAGCAAACTGAGCAAGCCAGGGGAAGCAAGACATTAAGTAACATCCCTCCAAGGCTTCTGTATCAGCTCCTACTTCCTGACCTGCTTGAGTTCCAGGCCTGACTTCCTTTAGTGATGAACAGCAATGTGGACCTGTAAGCTAAAATTCTTTCCTCCCCAACTTGCCTCTTGGTCATGACGTTTGTGCAGGAATAAGAGTCCTGACTAAGACAATGTGATTTTGTCTTCGCTCCTCCTCCCCACAAAATTCAAAGATGCCTTCACTTTACTATCACCCCACTTCCTGTTCTTTTCCTCTCTGCTTAAAAAATTGAACACAAAAAACTAAAATAAACAAAAAATACAAGCCACAAAATCGCGCACACACACAAAATCAAAGTAAGTAAGCAAAAAGAATAAGACAAAAAATGGCAACACAAAACTGAAGGGTCACAAACAAAGAACACCACGGAGTTTGTTTTGCACTGGCCACCTACTCCTGACATGGGGCCTGCCCTCAGACGTGGTTAATATACCTCATGCCACTTTATTGGGGAGGAAAGATTTTTCTCATTGTCAGCCAGTATTAATTGCAGAGAATTTCTTGTTTATGGATGAGTCCCTACGTTCACTTATTTTTTTCTCTGAATGTGTGTGTGTGTGTGTGTGTGTGTGTGTGTGTGTTATATGTTGTTTCTGCATAGTTTATTTTCTGTACATTAACCCTTTACCTCCTGTTTCTTACATTCTGCAATTTTGGAAACTGTGCCCTGTTCCTTTTGCTTCTACAGTTTTGTAGCAGATCTTGTTTCTTAATAAGTTTTCTGAACTAACTATGATATTCAGTGTTTGTCAGATGAGGTGAATGAAACCCTGTGTTACCTTGGTATTTACCTAGAGACATGTAATAATTTCAGGAACACCCAGAACAACCCCCCAAAACAAAACAAAACAACAACGACAAACAAGATGGTGTGTGTTTGAGACTCATATGTAATACCTAGGATTTTCAAACTTATTTGGAGTCTATCTTTTCTGATAGCAGCCAGGATGTTGGTTTCTGCTATGACCAAAGCCTCCTATGTTCAAGGCTATTGTGATCTGGATGAGTGAAGACAGGAATGGAAATAGGCTGAGTTAGGGTATTAGGAAGCTTACTGTTCTTGGCAGGGATTGGCAGTTTTTCATGAATAATTGCTCCTAAAATTGCAGAAAGCTATGGCTAATACCCATGATTTGAGAACTGTTCATTTGTTACTTTTGCTGGCTTTCTTGTTTTTATGGAGTGGAGAATTTTTAGAGGTTCTTCACTGACCATTCTTGCTGAGCATAACATTTTGCTCTCTCACATTTTTTATCGATTTATTTAAAAATTTCCATCTTTACTAAGGTATAATTGAAAATATATTCTACGTGCATTTGTTTTAGGCAAGGAGACATTCTCTGATAGAGGTAAACATTTGAAATGGCTGTACTGTCATAATCGAATAACATATCAATGAACACACATAATAAAGATATAATTGTGTATATAATGATTAAGATCTACTCCATTAGCAAATTTTAGCTATAAATGTGCTCTATTCCCAATCATTTCCTAGTCCTGCCTTAGGTACAGGCAATTGTTCACTATGAAGACAAATGTCAATATTATTAACAACATATCTTCACCTGTTAAACTCTGAGCTACAAGAAGCCACTACTTTTTATGGCTTCCATTGGTTCTGATATATATCTTAATTTAGAACACAACGAACTTGTTTTCTATGACTGGCTTCTTTCATTTAGTAATTACCTCCATATTCTTTAGTGTCTCAAAAATCATGATTTCTCTATTCTATGTGTTTAATGTGTGTGTGTGTGTCTTTGTGTCTGTGTGTATATTGTTTGTACAGTTGGAAAGCAGGTTTTTATGTACATGGTGTATGTTTATGTGTGTGCTTCTTTGATGTGCATGTGTGTATTTTGCATATGCTATATGTAGCATGTATTTGTGAGGGTGAGTGTGCTTTCTTTCTGTGGTATATATGCTTGTGTATATCTGATATACATGTACATACATGCTGTGTGCTACATTGTATCTATATTTCTGTATGTGTAGTGTGTATGCATATGCTTGGTGTATATGTGTATTAATGGGTGTGATCAGGCGCTTAAATCAATTTCTTTAATAGTTCATCTGTTAATCAATTTATTTGTGTCAATTCCATCTCTGAAATGTTGTTAACAAGGCTAAAATGAAAATAGCAGTGCATATACCCTTAGAAAACACCGATCTAATATTTTTAGGTATTTCAAAATGTAGCCTGTTATATTGATTGTTGATTCTATTTTAATATTTTAAAAGCTTCTGTTCTGCTTTTCCATAATGACTATGGTTTGACTTGCCAGTAACAGTGACCATGGACTCTTTATTCTCCATACAGTTGATAGTATCCATATTCTCATTTCATGTTAGTAATAGCATCCTAATAAATGTGATAGGATATCTCCTTGTGATTTTTTCTCACTCCTCTCTGGTAATTAAAATTTTGAACTCTATTTCATATATCTGTCATCTACCTTTATGTCTTGAAAAACATATATTCTGACACATTTCAATTTTATAACTGGATTATTTATTTTCATGGGATTAAATAAATTAGTGCCCTTAGGTTATAAAATAATTTTTCTCTTACCAAATATACAATTTGCAATATCCCATGAATTCTTTCACTATTTCAGAGGTTTTTGAAGAAAAAATATTGATTTGATCCACTTGTTATTTCTGCATTGTTTTCATGTGTTTTTGTAATGTACAAACAACTGTTATAACTGCTTTTATTTTCAGTGAATACTCATCTTCAATATTGACTTAAAGCGGGCTAGAATGTCAAATTATTTTAGAGATATTTTTAAATTTTGGAAGAGTTTATTTTATTTTGGTATATTAAAATGAGTCAACTAATTAAATCTTTATAAATAGAGTTTTCATATTTTAATCTATGGTGTCATTATTGATAACAGCAGATCAGCTTAACTCTGTTGGGGGGTATTTAATTTATGAAAATGCCGACATTTTTATATTCTTACAGATTTGCCACCCCTAAGAGATCTCCCTTTTCACTCACACATCAGTAATTATTTAAACCAAAGCCACATGATAGAGAAAACAATCTTCACCTGAGGACGAAAAAAGAGAGCAAAAAGGAAGAATTGCTCAGAGGAAAAAAGTAAGGTGTGTTTGTGAACAGAATCTTGTTGGTGTTTGGTAGTAGAGAACAAACACAACTGAAGAAATAAATCTCACTAAGACATAGCATGACACAAGTCTTACTGTTTTCATTTTGTAATAAATAAAGAAAATTTAATAACTGTATTTATTGGGTAAGAGAGTCATAACTCTACTATGGTCATGGGTCTTTCCTCTTCTTTATTTTTTCCCCAAAAATATGAACTTAGGAAAAGCCAATTTCATGTGCTATTAATTTCATTCTCTACCATAAAACCTTACTTCTACTGATGGAAAATGAAATTACCCTTTCTATATTCTTTTTATCTGACAATTAAATCCCTTTTTTTAACCCTAAAATAAACTGTGAACATTATTTGAAATATTATATCATTTTATGACAAAATTAAAAACAAACTTATTCACACTACTAAGACTAGCAAATTTTGTTACTTGAAGTCATTGTCACAATGATTCCCAAATTTACTGTTCACAGTAGTAATAGAATGCAATCATAACAGAGATAGATGAGGTTACTCTTCCTTTACATGAGTATGTAGATGCATGACATTCTTTAGGCAATTGAACAGGAAGCACCTACGCTGTGTTCGTGTGTATATCCTCACTTCTTCAATAGCTGTGACACAAGAATCAGGAAACTAAGGTTGTGAGGTGAGAAAGATACAGTACAGAACCATACAAAATTATTCTTTCAACTGACTTAATAGTGGCCCTGAGCACGTCACTTCAACCAAAAACACACATTGGACTTATGCACAGACACAAATATAATATTATCTTTGAGCTTTTACTGGTTTATGATTTTTGATTTTTTATATAAACTTCAGATAAAGAGATATACAGACACACACACACACACACACACACACACACACACACACACATGTCCTTGATAAGGGAAGTTCAATATTAAATCTCTACCACTTAGTATGTGGGAACTAATGTGAAAATAGTTAGGTGTAGTTAGAATGTGAAAAGGGAGACATCATTGATAGAAGATAGAGTACTTTTAATTGCATGAAATTCCATTAAAAAGGAGATCAATAAATATATAGAAACATAAAAATTAAGCATGAAAGTGAGCAATCTTTATGAAACAATTACCTTAGATAGACTGGAATGCTGATGTAAGGTCTGCTAATTAGACAAAGCAAAGCCCATATAGGTTTCTCTGTGAATTGTGAATAGACTTTAATGATTATACAATTCCAATAATATTCAAAATATTGTAGTTTTATAATTGAGTGTATGCTATGTCAAGGCTTCTAACTCAGATAACATAATTATAATCCTAAATTTAACTCAAACTGTGGGAGAACAAATGAAGGTTACCTAAAAATCTTTGCAATGTGTTAGAGGAAGTATTTTTCATTAAATTAAATTAATTTAATGTTATTATATATAAATATTATGTATAAACAGTTTTTTCCCTGTAAGTACATGCATTGTTGCTTCAATATTTGGGAACCAACCAATGAAGTGACCGGGCATGAGGACATTCAAGGGCAAAGTTTACTGTCAAAGTTGGTTAAATGGCAAACAGTTAAAAAGCTACCATGAACTCCATAACATTTCATATTGAAAACAAAGCAAATCTCTGCAAATAGAAACATAGATAAATAGAAAGGTTTTTCCTATGATTAAACCCAATTCTCTATGAAGAGCCTTAGCCATATCCATTGCACCAGGAGTAAAAAATAAAGTCGTTTACTAAATTAATAATTAATTACCATGATTTTAGCATATCTGAAATAACAACTTGTTCATTTAGTGGGTTCCAATTTCAGAGTTGAGAGGTATGCCAGGTATGAGAGCTATGACAATATAAAACTTGATCATCCTGATTTAAATGGAATTATTTATTCTAGTGGAAGCAACAGAAAATAAACACTAAAGACTCTAAGATAAAGGTACATGTGGAAAACGCAAAGATGCGAAGCAACTGCACAGCTTTTCTTTTCATTAAAATGCAGATATAGTGTGTCCTCCACATTAACTCACCGCAGAAGTCTACTTCCTACAAGTTTCAATAGTGATAAATGTTACCAAGAAATTAGCATATTTATAAGTGTAGATGAATAGTGGAGAAACTGTGTTCTTTTTTTTTTATAGAAAATGTGACATAATCATTCTATGAATGAAATCGAGTATAACCTTTTGATTTCAGAAAGAATTTCTAGGAAAACATCTTACTTAATAATGTGTCTTTATTTGCAATGATTATTTCTGCCATCTTATTCAAAGGTGACTAGAGGTTTTTATTGAGTTGGGTTTTTTTAACATTATAATTTTTATTAATTTTAACATTAATTATTTTATTTATTTTCACCCCAAATGTTGCCCTTTTCTGGGTCCCCCTCCCTTCTTTGTGCTTATCCCATTCCCGGCATCCCCTTCACTGGAGTATCAAGTATCTACAGGATTAGATGCATCCTTTCCCACTGAAGGAGAAAGGCGATCCTCTGCTACATATGTGCTGAGGGGCTCAGACCACCCAGTGCATTCTCTAAGGTTCTTGACTTAGTCTCTGTGAGCTTTGAAGGCTCTCGGTTAGTTGACACTGTTGGTCTTCCTATTGGGTTGCCATCCCCTTCAACTTTGTCAATCTGCTCCCTAACTTTTCCATAGAGTTCCCCAACCTCAGTCCAATGGTTGGCTCTCAGTATCTGCATCTGTCTCAGTCAGCTTCTGGTAAAGCCTCTCAGAGGACAGACATGCTAGGTTCCTGTCTGCAAGCCCAACATACCATCTGTAGTAGTGTTAGGGTTTGGTGCCCATCCACAGGATGGATCCCAAGTTTTAATTTTTTTGAAATTATAATTTCATCATTTCTCCTTTTCTTCCCCTATATCCTCTCATTTGTCTTTTCTTGCTCTATTTCAATTCATGGAGTCTTTTTTCATTAGTTGTTGAAATATATGTGTGCATGTGACTGTGTCTAGATATTGATAAAGACAGCCTGTATATAATGTCGCTGGTATGGATGTTCTCATAGTTGACCATTTGTTATTGGTCAATGATTGATGTGCTTTTCCATGAGTAAGACTAATTCTCCCACTCTCAGCATCTCTTAGATACCTATGTTTCTTTATATAGTTTTAAGGCCTCTGGGGCTTTCTCCATCCACATCAGAGTTTCTGTTTTTGTCCTTTATTCAGCTGAGGTTTAGGCAATAATGTTGGTGAGATTGTTCTTGACGCTGTTCTTGTTGTCCTTTTGTTTTGGTTTAAGAGAAGTATTCTGCCTTATATATTATTTAAAGAAGAATAATTTAAAGTTAACATAATACTAGTCTACAAATATGGCCTAGATGGATTTTGATATGGGGGCAGTGTTTTATGCAGTATAACTTATTATTTTTAAGTTATTTAGCACAATTTTTTAAAGAAATGAACAGTTCTGGAGATACAGATGCTGCTCTTGCAAAGGACCTGACTTTGATTCCCAAAACCTCCTACAGTGGCTCCCAACTGCCTAAAGTCCAGATCTAGAAGATCTAATGTCCTCTTTTGGCTTCACCAGGTACCTACATTCATGTACACAGACTGACGCCTCCCCAAATATACACATAATTAAAAAATAAGAAATCCTTGACCAAAATAAAAGTTGATTAGTGCCCAAGATAATGTATCATGAAATTTACATGTGTTCTTCCAATATGTACCTGTAGTCTACACAGAAATTTGGGTTCGAAACCTTGGCAAGAGAAGGGCATATCATATCTCCATCTGATACTGCATCAAGAACAGTTGCTTCAAATGAAATATCAACTTCACTTTGTATACTTTTAAAATATTCCAAACATGGATTTCAGTTATGAGGTTTGAGCTTAAAAATAACTAAATCACCAACCAAAGAGTACAAATGGAGAGACCCATGGCTTCAGCCGCATATGTAGCAGAGGATGGCATTCTCTAGCATCAATAAGAGGAGAAGTCCTTGGTTCTGTTAAGGCTGGTTTCCCCAGTGTAGGGGAATGCCAGTGTGTTGAGGTGGGAGTGGGAGCATCCTCATAGAAGCAGGGGAAGAGGTGGTGGGGACTGGGAAAGGGGATAACATCTGAAATGTAAATAGCTAAAATATTCAATCAAAAAGGATTGGCTAATATAAATCAAGCCGTTAAAGATGAAAAATGTGCCATGACCACCACTATTGCTCTTTCTACTCTGCCATCAGTATGAAATTGTTTCTTCATCAAAATGCAAATACAGTGTAAAAAAAAGTAAGTTAGCCTCTGAGTGTTCATCATGAAGTTATGTGCATTGTCGGCTCTGGTTATGAGATCGAGGTGGTCTTGTCTGAACAGGCCTTGGTATTTAAAGACATCCCACTGCCTTGGAACTGGGAAAAAAAGAGCTAATCTCTCCCTGCACAGGAAGTTCCAGTATTATGTAATACCATATACCATACTCACAGAGGGTTTTTCATTCCCCATCAATGTTCTAAATGAGGTTTTTCATGAAGTGAAGAATGTCACCTTTGACGCTCTTCTTTTTTTTTTTTTTTTTAAAGATTTATTTATTTATTATATATAAGTACACTGTAGCTGTCTCCAGATACACCAGAAGAGGGCGTCGGATCTCTTTACAGATGGTTGTGAGCCACCATGTGGTTGCTGGGAATTGAACTCAGGACCTCTGGAAGAGCAGTCGGGTGCTCTTAACCGCTGAGCCATCTCTCCAGCCCTGACGCTCTTCTAATATATATTTGCACCTGTAATTTCTCACAGGTAACCAATGATATTATGTAGTATAACAGTACACAGAAACACAATTGCTTGCACTCTAAAGATGCTACATGGCAGAGCAGAACTAAATCATGTGTTATATTTTAATGGAAATTATAAAAATTTAAAAAAGATTTATGAGAAAATTATTATTTACTTTTATTTTTCTACACATTTATTTATTAATGATAGCACATGACAGGAACTGTACCTAAGAATTGACAAACAATAATGATGCTTTGAAACTCATCAAAATAAATCATTTCTGTAGAGTTTCACAGACTCACAGCAGGTCCCGTGCATACCCTAAAGCAGGCTTTGTTGTTCTTAGACTAGAGTTCATGCAATTTTCTTATGCCCTGTAATGTTTTTTAGCCACAGTTTTTTGGTTTTCATGAGATAACTCAGTATGTTCTCTCATTACAGCCTTCATCAGTCAGTAATAGAATAAAATTGCATTTGGAAATTCATTTATATTCATAAAAACATGGTTTATCTATGATTTTTATAGCTTCATCATCTAAAATATCTATAACTTTTCAAAGTCCTTGGCAGTATTCGTGTCACTGTAAATTGTTTTTAACTTCTAAAATCCTTCAACGTAGTCTACTGTAAGATTTTCTATAAACACATAGAATATAATCTTTAATTAAATTAATAAATTTTTGATGGCATGAACAACTTTTATGGCTTGCCTGTCCTTTCTATTTCCTAAGTGTAAAATTCTCCTGGTGGGAAAAGAAAGAAGAGTATTTGGTAGGCTAAGCATTAGGCTGTGCCTGTAAGAGGAAATCAGCTGGTTCTCACCAGGAAGTTGCCTGTAAAGTTAGCATGGGTAATAACCAACCATGCTGACCACACTTGCTAAGTGTATAGTGACCCAGGGTCAACCTGTTTCTCCTGGTTTTACTTCTATTCATAACATTACTAAAAAGGATACTATTTAATTAGAAAAGACATCTCACTTTGTAGCTGGCAGAGCCAAAGGAAAAAGCTAAGCCAACAAGTAGGCACTGGGATTCAGAAAAAGAAATCAGAGGATGGGAAAATACATTTCTGAACCATATGGAGAATGCTAGATACTCAAGTTATGAGACTTTCTTTCAGTAGAACTGAGTTCCTGGACACATCTTGTCTTTCTGATAGTAGGCTTAACGTTGTGGTTTGCCCAGGAGTTATCTGCATTTTGATGCTAATTCCACTGCCCCAAGGACAACTGTCTAGTCACATACTCAGGACTCAGGTGACTTCACCAGAACCTTCTCCCCACTGAATTTGTAAAGTACAGGTGTGGGGCAGGTACAGGATAGAAGGAGGCCTGTCATTGGATGAAAGGAAGGATGGGCGGGAGAGAAGTTTGAAGGAAGAGGAGGAGACTGGACAAAAAGGAGAAGAGACAGAAGAGGAGGAGGGAGCCGTGACAGGACAATGGAGGCTGATGTAAAGATTCTGCTCTGTGTATTTACAGGTTGTTATTAATGTTCTCAAGGGATGGATGGTACCGGGCTTTGTATGTTTAAGAGGGCAATTATATCTTACCAATTGGGTCAAAGATTATTGTGTTGTGTGGTTGTGTGTTCATTTATGTGATGGTTTGAATGTAGGAAAGTGTGTGGCCGCTGAGACACTGGGCCACCGTGGAGTTGGGATGTGTTTCTGCCAAGATATCTGGTAGATATCTTGGGGCACCGTGGTGCCAATCCTAGTGAGGTAAAAGACAACAATTTCTTAATTTTACAACAACAGCTTAATACAACAGTCGGTGTAGCTTTTACTAAGAAAAGGACAATACTGTGGTTCCACGGACAACAATAATGCCACCCATGCAGTGAGTCATCCCACATAAAACAGTATCCAAGTTGCATAAGTTTCATGTCAGTATGCAGCTCACACAATAAATTTTGACTGAAGGATATCTAAGTAAGCCTCCACAATGTGAGTGTGAATAATGGTCGAAAGACTGAAATCAGGTCAAGATAAGTCAGACTGAATATCTACAACCTCTGTGTTCTGTCCTTGTGGGGCCGGTTTCAAAAGCTAGAAGAGAGAAAACCTCAAAGTAGTGAAGGGTAAGGATCTGGCGTGCCACGCATAGACAAGGGGGCTGAGACAGGAGATCAACTCCTCTTTGCTCTTCTTTCATCGTTAGTCTTATAGTTTCTACCATTCTATATGTTAATAAGAATTTCACTGATGATTGTATTACAAAATAAAGAAGACAACTGAAAAAGTGCAATCATCCTGATTTCTTATAGAGGAATTATTTAGAACATTTCTTGACAATATTTCTGCCACACTTTCAGGTGGATGCTTAGGGAATGGTGTTGGTTTGTTGCTGTTTATTCGTTTGATTTTGCTTTTGACTTTACTTTTGTTTATTCTTTCATTTGTCTAACTTTCTGGCTGTTGGTGAGGTCTGAGACCACAGTTTGAGAATCATGTCTTAGCGAGACCTATCATTAGATAATAACCGTGAATTTATATTCGTGAATTCAAGTCATTTAATGTCCTGAAATACAAACCGGGTTGATGTAAACAAAAACAAAACAAAAAAGCTGGTTATGTCGCGACGGAAAATGAAATCTTGCCTTCTTTCCGTGGTGACAAATTCACCATGAGCAGTCACAGTTTTACTAGAATGAAAACAGACCCTTTTCAGTATTCGTTAATTACTTGTCCACGCCACACTGATATGAGACATGGTAAGTGTTGTGTTTGGTTACGCTTTGTCTGACAGCATTTGGCATGACCTTCTAACATTCTGTACTACACTCATTCACATATTTGCTGTGATGGGTAAAATCACTAACTAGTTGTTTTGGCACTTACTACACGCTTGCCCAACACACAGCAGTGTTGACAGGACTTCTGTAGGGCCTAATAATTGAATACAAAATTCAATGAGAGCTACAACAGCATCCTGAAACTAAGTGTGTAATAAGCCGAAACTACTGATAAATTTCCTAAAGACTTCTGGTTTTGGATTATTAAAAGGAAAAAAAAAACCTAAACTATGTTGTCTATTAAAAGGGGTATAGACATTTTTAATAGCAGCACCAGAGAGGTAGAGGCAGAAGGATCAGGTTCTAAGTCATCCTCATCGATATTTTCAGTTTAAGGGCCACCCTGAGAGACTTGAGGTCGTGCCATTAAAAGCAAACAGGCAAACAAACAAACAAATGGTAGTGGTTGAAGCGGTGCCTTAGCAGTTTTGAGTGCATTTTGTCCCCCCACTCTCCCTCTGGACTAGAGTTTTGTTCCGAGCAAGCAGATAGGATATTCCATAACTGTCTGCATTAGCAGCTCCAGGGGCGTGTGATGCCTGTGACCTCTGAGGGGACCTGCACTTAAGACAATTAATGAGAATCCAGTGCATTTGAAACACACAGAGATATATGGTAGGGTACAGAAGGAAGGAAACGGAAATGCTTTTGTTATATTAATCTCAAAAATAAAATAAAATTTAAAATACTTTTAAAGGAAAAGAATATAAAGCAACATCAAACTCCACAAATCCAACCAATTGTTGAGATCCGAGCTCTTGGGAGGAAAGAAGAGAATTTCTTAGTTCAGTTGTACCTGTCACCTACATGGCTGTGTCTAAGCAGTGGCTTTTCTGCCACTTTTGGTTTACACAGCTTCGTCTTATGCTCCGTAGATCTGTCACAGCGTGCCACCAAATACGAACTTCCAGTGATCATTTTATAACATTCAAAAAATGTTTACTCTTCTTCAGCCGTGCAAGCCAAAACCTTACGTCTCCCTCCTCCTCTCACCTCCCCTGCTTCATTATGTCCACAAGTGTGAGTTGGGAGCGACACATAAAGCGAACTGTTCATTAAGAAAAGAGAACCGCAGCCTTTACATCAGGAATTTATGCAATTTTTAACTGTTTTTAACAAGCACAAAATGGTTTGCGGGAATTGTGCACAGATAGATCATTTTAATTTGAATCATTGTGGAATCATAAAAGACTCAGTTCTTTAATTTCGTGCCTTCAAGTCAGCTACTTTGATTAAAAAATAATAAAGCATGAGAGCCGAGGGGTCCTTGCAGGTTCCCAGCAGCTCCTGTGGCTCCCAGATCCTCCGTGCTAATTCTCCTCATTAATATTAATGAGGGGCCGGTAGGCCATTGTGAAGCAGGAAGCAGGAAACAGGCAATTAATTGCTTGCAGTGTTTTTATATTTATTTTACACAATGAAAATAATATCAGAGGACCTACCATCTCCTAATCAATACTCTCTGCCTGGAGACCTACTATCTGCTAATCAATGCGATCAAGCCTGAGGAGTGACGATCTGTTAATCAGTTCTATCAGCTGTGTTGAAAGGAACACTTTCAAGTTCTTTTTGATAAGTTTCTCTTAAATCTGAGAAAACATGAAAATCCAGGGCATGTTTTTGAAATTAAGAGTATCGAGCAGACTTTTACTTCAACTGACATTTCTCTGTTTGGAGACAGAAAATGGAATGTAGTCTCCCCAGCTACTGCTTCTTTGAGTGTCTGGGTCTGGGGCTTGAAACCAAGGGTAAGAAGGCCAACTATAGGGGATTCCCGATCAATGTTTTTGCTTGTCTGGATGGTGTAAAACCAGTATTCTTTAAACAAGCAAAACCAAGGTTGCTATATACAGTTGTTGTATGTTTTGAGATCAAATTCATGAATTGTAAAATGAGTTTTAAAATTTTAACACAGTTAATCC
Organism: Rattus norvegicus; assembly: GCF_021556685.1. Classification (NCBI taxonomy): domain Eukaryota; kingdom Metazoa; phylum Chordata; class Mammalia; order Rodentia; family Muridae; genus Rattus; species Rattus norvegicus. The sequence continues at coordinate 20,838,917 of NC_141551.1, read as the reverse complement.
TGTCACAGAAGAGCTTAGAGAGTACTTTAAGGAGGCCAGACTCTTCTCTGATGTCTTATAGACAATCGCAGGTTGTTTGCAGAGGGAGAGATATTTTCTTTAGTGATGTCCGTAGGCCTATGAAGAACCCTAAATGAACTGGCAGCACCACAAGGCGTACAGAAATGAAGGAATGAAATAAAGAAAGAGAATAAAGAAGACATGAAGGTGAAACTGTGATGGGGAAGGTAGTCCAGTCAGCGTAATGGGACGAATATTGTCAAAATGAATTATAGTGCTAATTTTAAAGTCAATCAGGGAGTGGAGTAGCTCTAAGAAGGTAGATAAAAGTCCTAGGTTTAGGACAAAGTTTAATTTTTACGAGAGATGAATGAAACTGTTCTAATGCCTGCATTCCTGCCTTACTTGAAGAGAAGTCTGTAATGGTTTTATGTATTGAAAAACCGTTACCTACTATGTTGATGCTGGTAGCTGCAGTTCAGACAGAGTGAGCTCATTCCTTCTGTCAGCTGCCTCTATTCTTTGAACCCTATATCTTCCTCATGTAGCCAATTCTTAGCTGAGTTTCCTACATATATGTATATATCTTATATAGAATAAAATTAGTGGATGATTTTGAGTATTTTCTAAGTAATTTTGCATGAAAGATAATTTGCACATTTGAAGGGCTGTGGACATAGCTCAATTAGGAAAGACTTTTCCAAGCATGAAGCAAGTCCTGGGTTCAATTCCAAGCATCTCAAAAACCAACTGTGATGATATATACCTATAATTTCAACACTTGAGAGGAGAAGACAGAAAGATTAGGAATCCAAAGACAGCTTTAAGCTTCACTAAACCTTTCTCAAAATCAGTAATAATTTGTGTATTTAAATTAAAATAAAATCAACGTCAGAGTGCAGTGAGTATATAAATACCCAGTATTTGAAATAACAGAATGTAAAATTTTAACAAATAATGAATAGACAGTGGAATAAAGTGGCTAACTCATCAGAATAGTATTCTGGGCCTCCTACTTTAATCACGTCCTAGTGACAGGAGTCAGTTCCAAGAGAAAGAAGAGGAAGACAAAGAAGACAAAGAAAAAGGAGATGGACAAGGGGAAGGAGAAGAAAGGAGGAGGAGAAGGAGGAGAAGATGGTAGAGAGGATGAAGAAGAGTTACCGTGATGCTATGCAAGTGGCAAATCAAATTTACACCCCCCCCCATCCTCCCACACACATACACACAATTTGGACATAGGATGTGATCAGAGATCTCAAATACTGTTCATGAATACCGTCTTGATTAATTGGCAGAAAGAATGGCACGTAGGGACAAACTTTATACTGAGAAGAGACATTTGCAAGGACTTGGAAGCTGTGGGCGAAGCAATACATTTTCCTGTGTTCAAAAACGATTCCATTCACAAAACATGAATATGAGAATTGTTCATCTTTCATTTGTAAGCCAGACAGTCCATGAGCTTCACAGAAGTGATTGATGGCATCACACACTCTGACATGTCTATGTCTCAGAGATAAAAGATTATCAGTGACAGGGTAGATTTAAGGTCCTTTTCAAAAACACAACTTTGCACCATATTAACCAACTTACCAAAATGAAAAATGATATAGGAAAGTTAAAGTAAGGATCAGTAATCATGAGAATAGTTTGTTTTCTGTTCATTAGTTATCTGAAGCCAATCGTTAACCTGTAATTATTTACTGGGAACATTCTTGAATCTTTGATGAATGCTGAGTTTTTCTAAAGCTAAAAAAGGGAAATCTTTTAAACACTGACACACAAAGATATGCACACAGAATGGAGGCTGTCTCCAATGACGTACTCTAAAAGCAGCTCTTTACTGTAGTGGGAAGCCTTTTCTGACTTTAAAGTTGTTAAAAACTAAGCTGATTTCTATATTTCTTAGAAACTACATTTAAAAGGAAAGCCACTAACGTGACTATTTTTCCTTTTCTTTTAATTTTAAATTGAAAATTAAGCGGTACATTGTTTTACTCTTCCAGGATAGAAGCAAATGACTTAAAGGCCATTGTTTCTCCCAGTGAGAAAGAGCTGCACTTTGGCAGAGACGCGATTTCTATGTTGAAAGTTACTTCAGAGCTCCTTTACAAAAACCACACATATTATAATCAGCAGAAGTGAATACATTAAAAAAGTTGAGAATTGTTTTGGAAGTCATCAGGCTACTAGGAGCAGTTGACAGGCCACTGAGTACAACACCTTTCACTGAGGTCCTCCAGTGAAAATAAATTTTCAAAACGCCCCTTTCCTGAAATGTACTGTGATTATTTCTTGGTAATACTCCAGATCTTTCTCTTTGGTGTTCTCAAAGCATTGTCAGATAGTAAATGTTATTATTATGTATACTTAATGCATACATTGCATATCCCAAATTAAATGACCGTACTCCTAGCAGATACTTTTTAATTATTTCTTTCATATTTATATTTTGAAATTATAAAATTGTTTTATCATTTTCTCCTTCCCTTTCTTCTCTTCAGAAACTTCTTATATAATTCTTTTTTTCTCTCTCTAATTCATGGTCTATTTTATTTTAATTATTCTCTCTCTCATACTTAATACAACTTAAATACAACTTCTCAGTCCATGTATTGGTATTTGCATGTGTGTTTTCAGGGAAGAGCAGGCCAACTGGCAGATAATTATTATGAGGCAGCCTAAATGAAGACAAACTCATATTTCCAAACAAGGTGTTCATTTTCCCCTACTTTCTTCACAAATATGCAGTCAAAGCCACATGTGGCAAGAAATATCTATAATTACAAAACCTAGAAAGCTGATACAGCCTGGGCAGTTTCAGATACCTAATAAGAAGTTGTCTCAAACAAACAAACAAGAAGAAAGAAGATAGAATAAAAGAATGAAAGAAAGAAAGAAAAAAGAAAGAAAGAAAGAAGGAAGAAAGAAGGGAAAGAAAAAGAAAGAAAGAAAAGAAAAAGGAAGGAAGGAAGGAAGAAGGAAGAAAGAAAAGAAAGAAAGAAAGAAAGAGAGAAAGAGAGAAAGAGAGAAAGAGAGAAAGGGAAAGGAAAGAAGGGAGGAAGCACTGTGGTCCAGGAATCACCTCACAAACCACAAAACCCCAGTTTTAGTCTGACAGGGATCCTTTATTTAGCCAATGCCCTAGGACTCGATGACCAGGGTCATGGTCTGGATTTGAGAACTGAACTATGAAAATTAGTTAAAATTCTACAGGGTTATTAAGCCTAAAAGCCACAAAAACCCATGCTAAATTATTTCACCAATCAGGATTTAGGGATAAGGGATTAGTAACATGTCCCTGTGGTACATTTATTCTGTTTCCACTGGTTGGGGTGTTCAGGTAAGGCAGAGGATTTGCCTTGTTTAACATTCATGTCTTAACTTGCCAACTAGGATGTCATTACCCAAGTAAATGTCTCTTTCTGTCATGTAGGATGTCAATTCCCAGGGAGGACTTGGGAACTTAAACTTTACTTGACCAGTATTCAAACTGGAAATCTTATTACGAATAGAAACTTATATTGGTGCAGGTATCTCTCTTATATTGGGGTCCATCCCCAGGGCAGCTTATAAAGTCAGATACCATAAAAGCTTATACATAAGTGCAGGAAATGCTGTTGGATGGTTGACTAAAATCCAAGCTTATTGTGTACAAAACAGTTCTGTTTTGTATATCATGACTGGTTCCCAAAGGCACAGAAAATAACAGAACACATCATCAATATTAGCATTAGAAAATTCCCTAGTGGGGACTGGAGAGATGGCTCAGTGGTTAAGATCACTGACTGTTCTTCCACAGGTCCTGAGTTCATATCCCAGCAACCACATGGTGGCTCGCAACCATTTGTAATGGGATCCCTGTTGTGGTGTGTCTGAAGATAGCTACAGTGTACTCATATACATTAAATAAATCTTTCAGAAAAAAAGTTCCCTAGTAATAGCAGAAACATGAGAACATTTACTTACAATGACACTATCCAGTAACAGTTACCTAGGCCTTAACATTTTCCCTAGGTCTTAACATTCCATTTAGGCATTAACATTTTAGCTAAGTCCTAACAGTAAGAAAGAAAAAGCTCAAAAAACAGGCAAATAGAAATGTAGTAATCTTTAATACTGATCAGTCACAACTTTGCATTCATTCTTTATTCTTCCTCAAATGTAGCACTGATTATCCCACAATACTCCAGGTTTCTCTATGATGATAATGTGCTTCAGTTACCCTAAATAACTCAAACTCGAAGTTTATGAATGATAAAGTCATCTTAAAGCAAACACTTCTCCCAAAACTTGCAGTGGACCAGAGTCATAGAAGAAACTAACACAGAAATAGTGTTCCTATACATTTTAATAGTTATGATGCAAGTATCAGATGGAATACTTATTTGTTTTATTCTACTTTTTAGATATTAGAAATGAATTTTCTTGTTTTATTCTACTTTTTAGATAATAGAAATGAATTTTTCTCGGACTTAAACAGACATGGCAGAAACAAAATAATGAGAGCAAGATCCTTTAATACCTGTAGTTTTCAAAGATGACTCCTTTGTTTCTCCAGTAGGACCTTGATGAGCTTCAGCATGGAATGGTACACTGAACATGTGTCAGCCAGGGCCTCACATAAGAGCCTGTAAATGACACATGATTTACACACAAACTAAAGAAAATTCTAAAAAAAAAGTTTTACTTTTCTAATGTAAAAAAATAAAATGCCACTGTTAAGATGGTTTGTCTGATCCTGATTTAACTTTGGTACCAGGAATCTGTCTAGACAATTGTCCATTTCATCCAGATTTCAACTTTTGTTGACTATAGGCTTTTGTAGTAGGATCTGATGAATTTTTTAATTTCCTCAATTTCTGTAGTTATGCCTCCCTTTTCATTTCTGATTTTGTTAATTTGGGTAAACTCTCTGTGCCCTCTGACTAGTCTGGCTAAGGCTTTATCTATCTTGTTGATTTTCACAAAGAACCAGCTCTTGGTTTTGTTGATTCTTTGTATGGTTCTTTTTGTTTCTACTTGGTTGATTTCAGCCCTGAGTTTGATTATTTCCTGCCTTCTACTCTTCTTAAGTGGATTTGCTTCTTTTTGTTTTAGAGCTTTCAGGTTTGCTGTCAAGCTGCTAGTGTATGCTCTCTTCAGTTTCTTTTTAGAGGCACTGAGAGCTCTGAGTTTTCCTCTTAGCACTGCTTTCATTGTGTCCCACAAGTTTGGGTAGGTAGTGCCTTCATTTTCATTAAATTTTAAAAAGTCTTTAATTTCTTTATTTCTTCCTTGACCAAGTTACCCTAAGTCATTGTTCAGTTTCCAAGAGTTTGTGGGCTTTCTGTCATTTTTGTTAATAGCCACAGATAATATAAAATACCTTGGTGTGACCCTAATCAAGCAAGTGAAAGATCTGTGTGATAAGAACTTCCTTTTTCAAGTCTCTGAAAAAAGAAATCAAAGATCTCAGAAGATGGAAAGATCTCTCATGTTCATGGATTGGCAGGATTAATATTGTAATAATAGCTATCTTATTGAAAGCAATCTATAGATTCAATACAATTCCCATCAAAATTCTCACATAATTCTTCATAGAATTAGAAAAGAGCAATTCACAAATTCATTTAGAATAACAAAAAAACCCAGGATGGTGAAAACTACTCTCAACAATAAAAGAACATCTGGGGGAATCACCATCCCTAACCTCCAGCTCTATTACTCAAGAATAATGATATTGAAACAGAGACAGGCAGGTAGAGCAATGAAATAGAATTGAAGACCCAGAAATGAAGCCATACATCTATGGTCACTTGATCTTTAACAAAAGAGCTAAAACCATCAGGTGGAAAAAAGAGCATTTTCAACAAATGGTCCTGGATCAACTGGCAGTCAGCATGTAGAAGAATGCAAATCAAATCATTCTTATTGTCTAATACAAAGCTCAAGTCCAAGTGGATCAAGAACCTCCACATAAAACCAGATACACTGAAAACTAATAGAAGCGAAAGTAGGGCAGTGCCTCGAACACATAAGCACAGGCTGGTCCCCCCAGTATAGGGGAATATCAGGGTGGGGAGGAAGGAAGGAGGAGTGGTTGGGGAGGGGGAACACCCTTATACAATAAGGGGAGGGGGATTTGATAGGGGGCTTATGGATGGAAAACCAGGAAAAGGAATGACATTTGAAATGTTAATAAAATATTCAATAAAAATAAAAGAAATGTTAAGCATCCTTAGTCATCAGGAAAATGCAAATCAAAATAACCCTGAGATTCCACCTCACATCAATCAGAATGGCTACAATCAAAAACTCAGGTGACAGGAGATGCTGGCAAGGAGGTGGAAAAAGATGAACATTCCTCCATCATTGGTGGAATTGTAAGCTGGTACAACCACTCTGGAAATCAGTCTGGAAATTTTTCTCAGAAAATTGGAAATAGTGCTACCTGAGGCTACAGCTATAACACTCCTGGGCATATACCCAAAAGATGATCCAATATATAACAAGAATACGTGCTCACTCCACTATGTTCATAGCAGCCTTATTTATAATAGCCAGAAGCTGGAAAGAACCCAGATGCCCTTCAACAGAGGAATGGATACAGAAAATGTGGTACATTTGCACAATGGACTACTAACCAGCTATTAAAAACAATGACTACGTGAAATTTTTAGGCAAATGGATGGAACTAGAAAATATCATCCTGAGTGAGGTAACCCAATCACCAAAGAACACACATGGTATGTACTCAATGATAAGTGGATATTAGCCCAAAAGCTTGCAATATCCAAGACACAATTCACAGACTACATGAACCTAAAGAAGAAGGATGACCAATGTGTGGATGCTTCAGTCTTTCTTATAAGGGGGAGCAAAAATATTCACAGGAGGAAATATGGAGACAAAGTGTCGAGCAGAGACTAAAGGAAAGGCCATCCAGAGACTGCCACACCTGGGCATCCATCCTCTATACAGACACCAACCTAGCCAATATTCCAGATGGGAAGAAGTGCATGTTGAAAGAAGACTGAACTAACTGTCTCCTGAGAAGCTCTGCCAGAGCCTGAGAAATTCAGAGGTGGATGCTCACAGCCAACCATTGAACTCAGAATGGAGTCCCCAATGGAAGAGTTAGAGAAAGGACTGAAAGGAGCTGAAGAAGACTAACAGTATCAACCAACCATAACCCCAAGAGCTCCCAGGGTCTAAACCACCATCCAAAGATGGACCTATGGCTCTGGCTGCATGTAGCAAAGGATGGCCTCATCAGACTTTAATGAGAAGAGAGGCCCTTGGACCTGTCAGGGCTTCATTCTACAGTGTAGGGAAATGTCAGGTTGGGGAGTTGGGAGCAGGTGGATGGGTACGTGGTGGAGCACCCTCATAGAAGCAGTGGGTGATAGCAGGTTTCTGGAAGGGAAACTGGGAAAGGGGATAACATTTGAAATATAAATAAAAAATATCCAATAAAAATTAACAGGAAAAGAAAATTGTTTTCTTTTTAATTGTTGACTGGTTAAAAATCTTCTGCTACACACAATGGCACATTTGGAAAAGTCATTTTAGAATGTTCAATTTTGATTCTTTTCTTTAAGATCAGGTCTCTCAAATCATAAAATAGGCTAAAAGATTGTAGAGATGAGAAGTCTAGTGTAAAACCTTTGTCCTTTATCACTTCCCTAATCCAAGGCTGGTCTTACCTACCCTTCAAGGAAGAATCCTACACATATAACAATACATAAGCTTGATCCTATTATTAAGTTAAAATATAATTTTTTTGAGAAATTATTTGCTCTTGCCAGGCGTAAGTGCTTCACTTTTCAGGAAATCCCTTTCATTATCTTTGTTTTGCTAACATTTACTAGGAGAAATCTGAGTAGCACTTGTTTCTGAGGAGCTATTTAGCATTAGTTCACTCCACAGAAACCATGGGCAAATCATCAGCACCTTTGTTCAGAGACTGGTATCATTGAGTAACATTTTTATAGCACAGAGCAGAATAAGGTGTGATGGGTGCCTGTCCTCAGTAACCTCAGATTCAGTCTGGTAGATGTGAAGTCTTCTCGTGTTACAGTGAGAACTACTCTGGATTTTCCACATCCATCAAATGTAGTCTGAATGGCACCATCACTCCTGCATTTCAAGTCTGGCCTCGTAAGAAGGAAAGGTGTTATTTAGAAGGAGAAAATAATATCTTTAAAACACAGATATTTCTACATATATGCACAAAGACATCTATGCATTTAGAAGAAAGCAAATAATTTTTAATTGATTCCCATTTTCTAGGCGTCATGGAAGAAATATATTCATTATGCAGAGATCTAAATGCCCCGTTAAATGACATCATAGTAGGGCACTATTATATTTCACTTTGTATGATTGGAATTAAGATACAAAGGCAGTTAGTAGTGACATTAAATTAATTATGACTTGGTGTGGTTGATAATCTCTAGTATGTCAAAGATAATATCTTGATAAGTAATATTGAGTCCAGATAAACTAAATGGTGGATTAATGCCAGCATATTACCCATAAATTATCACATATTCACCAGTAGCTACTGAAAAAGATTAAACACATAACGATGCCAAGTTTCTTCCCATATAAAAACTTCACAGAGTTCCTGTCAGCAATAGTGCACCATACATAGGGACCCACTGAGCATCTGTTCTGTTTTCCAGTGTAATCCTGAGGCAGAACCTACAGCAAAATGCGAAGTTTCGAGCTTTAGCATCAAACAATATTCTTACTTCTGAGGGGGAATTGTCAGTCCACTCCAAAAAAAAATGACAACTGTTTTGCAGAATGTCTAATTAGTCTGAGGATGCTCCCATGTCAAATGGAGGGTCACTTATTAGTTTGTTTATTGTAAACAACCTCTCAAGGAAAAATGCAACAAGGCTTAAGACTCATTTATATCTCCAGTTCAATGTAAGATAATGTATAAAAGCTGTATGAATAAATGAATGAGTGAACAAATGAATGAACAAAGGAAAGTCATAGAAGTTTTGGGTGCAGAGTTGTGTTGCACATTTATCAGATGTGGCTTGACACACCACTATGGCCAGTTGTTCTCCCCATTCTGATTAGCTATGGCTTCCTGTAACTCTTCTGCTGGAAAAAAGAAGCTTCGTTGATGAGAAGTGAGAGCTATATTTTCAGTTTGTAAGGATAAGTTTCTAGACTCCTCCTGACCTTCATTTTTTCATATTTAAGCCTTTAACCTACCTTAGTTGTCATTCAATTCATTTTTTTTAAGTTTAGAATTTCTCTAAGAGCGTGCACATCTGATGCGCACATGACCTCAAATTGAACTCTCCTACCTTCTCCATAAACCTGCTCATTTTATTTTTTACTTCAGTCAATAAAATATTAGTACAGTAAATAGGAAACTTCCTCAGGTCTATCTCTCCATTCACACAGCTAGATTACCACCTCTCCTATGCAATTCCTTTTAATTTTTATCTTCAATAGAAAGTTCTCCCTTTGTCTATTAGTAAACACTCTACTTTCTCTAGATAGAGTTGAATGACCTTCCTCTAAAATGTAAATATGCTCCTAACTCTTTGCAATTGGATTCTGTAATGCCCAGTAGTAAGGTTAGGCTAAGCACTGTGTGTAAAAATACAATTTATGTCCATTACTGATCTCCCTGGTTTCATGAGTAGCAGATGGTCTAGGAGTAATGGTAATTTGTGGTTCATGAACCCATCTCCTTGCCAGGTCTACCCATTTCCACAAGGTTATTACTCTTTCCATATGACTACCCTCCCCCCACTTATTTATCCTTGCTTAAATTGTTCCTAAACAAATGCTATACTAAGATCATCACTTTATTCTGCTTGGAGAGAAATAGAGGCAATGATTCTAATGATTCTTAGATTCTTGTGTGTGGAGAAGATATGTATGCCCGTGTGCCTTTGTACTTACATTTGTGTGTGTCTCTCTGTGTGTCTATGTGGTGTGGTGAGAACTTCCAAAATCATTTTAAGTAATAATTTACGTTACTTTATGAGGCGGGATTTCTCACTGAATGTGGAGATCATTGATTCATCTAGGCAGGCAACCCAGTGAGCTCCTGCTGTCTGCATTCCTCTGCACAGGGCTGGGATTCCGAACGCCAAGCATAGCATCTGCCTTTTATGTAAGTGCTCTAAGTGCCCCCATGCTTGTGCTTGTGAGGCAGGCACTGTACTGAGTGACCCATCTCTCAGGTCAGGAGAGAGTGACTCTATATATTTGGGTTCCTATCTTTTATAAGCAGACTCAGCGACTTCCTATCCTTGCAGAAAGCTACTTAAAACACAGCACCCAGCATCATAAGTAAATACTTAGCATCACGAACCAGCTCCACCTCGATCTGAACAATACACATTTTATTGTGTTCCTTTCTATATTTACAAAACCCAAAACAGTGTGGGTGCTCACTATGGTTGAAGGGATGAATAAATGAAGTAATGTTGGTTTTATTATTGTTGCTGTCATTGAATACAGTACTTGATGTGAACTTGATTATCTTCTTTGCCTCGTTTTGACTCCTAGAGTGACAGGCCTGCAGAAAGTTCACTGCTTAGAGAGCAGGTGATGATGTTATTATCTACCCACCAGCCCTCCTACAGTCATCCTTAATTCTGCAGGGCATTAAGTCATAACAGAAAAATGCATTTCATTTAATAACTTCTGCACATGGGACGCGGATAGTCAATATGTGGTAAATAAGTCTGTTTCCATATATAGTGGGAGCTGTGTGATCCTAAGAGCTGCATTGATCTCAAATGGCAGTTAGTCTTCTTTGGGGAGAATATTTCAAATAAAGCTGTGAGGGTGTTTGAAGGCATCCACACTTTGATGTTTCAAAGCCTCAATTATTCAGGCACTGTGCAGTTGAGCATTGTACAGCTGCCAGTGCCACATTAGCACAGCTCAGATGGGTAAGTCGCCGTGTTCCGCGACTCTTCTCATACTTAAAATTAGAGAAGACTTCTTTCATTTTAGTCACTCCAAAGCCTTTCACAATCTCACACTGTTGCTATAAAACCCACCATTGTTGAATTGTTTGCAATCTCAATGCAGCACTGATGAAATGCAGTTTCTTATAAGTTATAAGTTCAGCATACACTTTAATGCAGAAGGACATTGGATATCATTGATGACAACTAGTTATTGAATCAAGGGTCTGTTGAAGGCAGAATTGTATTAGGCAGATTATCCAAGAGGAGTAAACACAAAGTGTTTTTTATCATGGGTAATATCTGCCAATCATGACCAGCCTATCCGATTCAAAACATATGTGGTCCTCGTCCCAGATGAGCCTCAGAAACTTTTCCCAAGAAAATATCGACAACTCTGGGATTTAAGACTGCATTGTAAAACGTAGCTTTTATAGCATTCCGTGAGATGGGAAGACTCGGTGCTGCTGGTCTTGTCTGATGCCCAGGCATCTGCTGGACTGTACTAGCTTCCCTTTGTTGATGGAAATACAAATAGTTGGATGTAGTGTCCTAGTGCAATTCTCTTCAAAACAAATATATTTGCTCAGACTCAAGGGTTAGATTGGTTTTAGTGTGAACTGATCTGAAAATAATACTTTGAATAATCTTGGCAGTCAAAATTGATTTAAAATAATTAATGAAAATGAGGCCATGAGTATTAAAAAGAGTTAGGAGAGGTATACGGGAGGATTTGAAGAGAAGAAATGAAGGGGCAAAATATTATAACTGTATTATGATCTCAAAAAATAAAAGAAATAATTAAAAGGTGAGGGAAGTAATGTAGAAATCAGATTAAATGTTCTGTTAATAATCACGGTAATTACAACTTCATCTTTTCACATCCTGACCTATGTGAAATCTAATTCTTAATAGATTCAATCATGGGATTGTTTAATCAAGAGGGAAAAACAGTGTTCATGGTACCTGCTGCTCTGGGATGGTTTCTTCTAAAGGATCATTTCAAAAGGCTAAAATTGTGACATTAATATTCGCTCTCAGCACTGTTTCTATGTCTTTCTACTCCCAGGCATGAATTTCTACCTTTGGGCTTGAGTTCAGCTAGATGTTCAGATGTACACAGCACTTCTGCCACACCAGACCCAGTGCACCATGGCAGATTCTGCTAAGAGAAGAGCGTCCATCTATGAGGAATCCTCTCCCTCTGCCTTGTCCAGTTCAGTATAAGCTCCTTGCCTCTCATTTATCTCTCTTACCATCTGCCACATTTTCTTGGTTTGTAACACCCATTGCCTCATGACATCTGTTCTATTTTTGCCTGATATTGCCCCTGACCTTTTTATGGATGTGCCTTGTCACTCTAACTAGATGAAACACTCCTTGAGGACAGGTCACGAATTGAATGATAGATTTTTACACCTTGAAGAAGCCTTAGTAATCAAAGGGTTCAACACCTCATCTTATAATTGAGCAAAAAAGAATCCAGAAGAAGCTATGCAACTGACTTAAGGTCAAACAATAACTTACTTACAGGACCAGAAATAGAATCATGGGCTTAAAATACACTACTTTCTGCAATGTAACTTTCACAGTGCATTAGAGTTGAAAGGGGAATTAGTAATATAAGTTCCTCGATTTATAGACTAGAGGACCAAGCACAGAAAGTTGTGAATTGTTGCCAATGCCACGGAGGGGCTAAGATGACAATTCATGAATGTATGCTAGTCTCCTGGGTCAGCATACAGTGTTTGACTCATTCATCTATGACTGTTCAGCGTTCTCTATCCACAAAATTCCCTGTGTAAATATCTAGTAAATATCAGTTTAACTGTATATACAAACTATACATGACTTCAGCAAAAGCAAGATAATTGGACATGTCAATGGAAATAAAAATGAATAGATCAGCTCAGGATTGAGTTTTGAGCTCTTTCTTATTCAATATTAACACTGTATGTGCACCCTAAGAGATTTTAGTTCTGTGTACAATGGGTAGATGTAGGTGTACTTCTAATTAAAAAAGGGAAGAAAATTATATTTCTAGGTAAGGAAAATTATTATTCTGTGCTCCATATAACCATGGAAGGTTCCAATGTCAGCCTCATATAAACTTGGCTGTCAATAAACTTGGCAGCCAGAAACATGTAGTGTTTCCAGAGTTTCAAAAACTAGTGATATAAAATGAAACTTTAGTCTTTACAAGTCCCTCAGTTCCAGAGTTTTCACACCCAAACTAGGCATGTTTTTTCTTCTGTATTTAATTTCCTTTATTTGATAACACTGACTATAAGATTCAGGAATTGACTGTGACTGTGATTCTGAGAAGAAACTTTGCAGCTCAGGGTCTCAGTTCAGTGTACAGAGAAGAAAAGTATATAGAGAGCCTCTGATCAGGATTGTCTGTCTTGTGGGATTATGTAGTTCTTCTAAGAAGATCACTGTTCATGGTTATATGTACAATTCAAATCAAATTATTCTTGCCTTCGATGATGGTGTCTGTGGCTCTGTGTGTGTCTCTATGTGCATTTTCTCTCACTCTCTCTGTGTGTATGTGTCTGTCTGTCTGTCTCTATCTCTGTCTTCTCTCTCTCTTTCTGTATATATATATATATATATATATATATATACATATATATGTAAGTGTGTGCATGTGCATGTGTGTGCATGTATTAGGCCAAGTTGAATGCTCTTAATAAAGTATTTAACATTCTTTGGGGAAACTGTACGAGTCAAGTTGTTCTCCACTAGAACAAATTTAAGATTGCATGGAATATTCTAGTAACTTAGGTCAAGAGAGTCAGTCTCCTACCTGACTCTTTCAAATACTATTTTCTTACTTGGTAGAACATATAGAATTTAGCATCCCCTGGAAATATTGGTGAGGCTGATTTATCATGTTCATAGGAATAAATTATGGTAGTAATTGTTGCCATTGGGACACACTAATTTTCATGCATGCGTGTTAATGGATTATCAATATTAGATACCTTCTGCTACCCCCAGTCTTCTTCCATCCACATATTGACATTTATAAACCCTCATGACTGTTTTGAAACTGATAAAGACAAAAACAGAAGCAAGCAAAGATTTGGTCTTTTACATTGTCGCTATACATACTTAAAGTTCCCGATGCCCACTTTCATGTCATCCTTTGTTTTATGTTATTATTGTCACTGTTGTCATCATCGTCATCATCATCATGTTAAGTTCTAGCTTTGTAACTAGCTCGAACTAGCTTTGTAACTAGTTTGGGGAGGCCCCAGACTCCTGATCCTCCTTCTTCGGCATCCCAAATACAAGGGATGTATGCAGTTGTCCTCATTCATGATATTTTTATTTTATTTTTAATGACTGATATTGGGTTCTTCACTTTAACCATAGAGACTTGAGTTCTGAAGTTCACCAATGTCAAGGACTTACCTCCTGGTATTTGAATGTGGCATTTATATATGATATGCTCCACTCTATAACTATTCCCCAACTTCAAAGTTTGAAACAATAGTAAATATAATTTTAAGTGTGTTCATGTTGAATGACAAGAGATATTTGCAATGAATTTTCCAGCTGAAAATTGAAAAAAAAAACAAGAAAACACAAGAGGATCACAATTATTAAATATGTATCCATACAATTGTCTACCTTAAACAAGCAATAAAATCACCACAGCAAACAAATGTTCCCTCAGCATGATGATATATCAAAAACAAACCTGGGTTGCTATTCCTAACAGTAAGCTCAGGTTTCTAACTAGGAAGACTAAGAGGAGTTACAAATGCATTAGCCACCTCTCGCATTTCAATTTTTCAAATCTAAACTCTGTATACCAACATCTTTATTTGCCAGACTAGAGGCCTTCTCCCAAGTTGTCCTAAAAGAAATTTAAATAAAGGATGGCGATATTTACAATTTATTGCATCATCTATAGAAAAAGAATCTTAGTTAATTTTTAAAAAGCTTCAGGTCACTATATATCTTAATTAATTTCGGCTGTAATTTTAGTGTGCTCCAAGTGCTAGGCAGTGTAGAATAAATATAGAAAGCGAGCAGGAGCTGTTTAATTCTCTTAGTTTATTAAAACCTATTCTAGTCTTTGATGGTGTGTGAAATCACAGTATTCTATCAATCATGATCTCAAAAGATTTCAGAAACATTTTTAAGTGAAAAGTAAGTAAATTATGGGATTGTCTTTTAAAATGTTTTATAACATCATTACTTCAAATAATGCCAGTTGCTCAGTACCAGAGTGGATTGTTATGGGACATTTGGATTGCAAAGGGGCGTGATTATCATTGTATATTCTGGTATAAAAAAGACTTTTGCTAGATTACTTTTTATCGGCTCATGAATTTAGATGCAGTTCTCTTAGTTCGGTGATGGGACTGTCTCGGGGTAGATATACACAGCTCTCCAGACTGGCTGCCACTGGAAACATGCAGTGGTGGGGAGAGATCACTAGCTCTCCTGGGGAAAGCACTCTGAAATAAATAGCTATAGCAAAGGATGAGACTTCAGTGAGACGCTTTCCGGGTAGTGTCTGTCTTCTCCTTCTCTATGTATGCGGCAGGGAGAGGTGGGAGGACGTCTGTGTACACTCATTGCAATGTAGTCTGTAGATAATTTCTCCAATCATCACTTCCCAGCTAAAGCCTCTATGATATCAGAATTATTCATCAAATTGACAAACTTATTGTTTTCATTTAAAGTGCCTTTATTCACATTTGACATCAACAGTGTTCAGCCCATCTACTGATGAAGAGTGATATATGCCCCTCATTAATGCTCACTTAAGAAGATAATTCCTGTTCTTCAAGGGTTGACTAGGCACACTATACATTAAAAAAATAGATTCATGCTAAGGAAATTCAAAGTCATTTGCACAGGCTTGGTCATAGCCTCAGAAACATGACAAAAGTTTGGGACAGCAGGGACGTGCTTGTGCTGAAGTTCACACAGATACTTCTAGCTGGAATTACAGCAAGTTTTCCTGGAAGGACCTCAGTTATAAGTGACATGTGATATATAGAGAAGTGAACACTGAAAGCACTCTGATGCTGTTACAGAGAAGTTGGTTTCTTAAAATGATAATGAAAGTGATATTAGACACAGTAAAGAAGATGTTATTCAGGTGTAGCTTTAGATCAGTACAGTAGGACCCTGCACTGGCGGTGAGACTATATCCTACTACACAGAGCACAAACGAGAGGGACTTCTGCTGAGAATGAGCCAGCAGAGTGAAATCCAGAGCAGGCAGAGGAACTAACGTGGAGACCTGTGCTAAAAACTGACTTTTGCATGGAGAAATTCAATGCGGCTGCAGGAAAAGTCTTAGACAGAATAATCGTCAGTCAATCACAGACGGCAGCTTGATTGGCTATGAGCCTTTAAAATGTTATGTCCTAGTAAGAATTTCTTTTTCTTTTGTTTTCTGACAGTAGGGCCACTTCTCCTATGTGTTCATTAATGTTCATATGAAACACCATTTTCATATTATGGTCTAATATAATTGCAATAATGATAAAAGTAATTGTAGTTTAGCAAAAAAAAAAAAAAAAAAACAAAATAAAATATCTTCCTCCAGAACTATACAAGTCTACTTTGTACAAGACTCTCTTTATTTCAATAGCAACAATATCTGAGAGGCAGTACATATTTTCTTAATAAACAATTAGAGTATGTGTGAGTGAAATTATGAGCCCAGGGTCTGGGAGTAGATTTAGGACAAAAGGCGGGTTTCCTTAACACATAGGAAATATTACAGACTGTAGAGTTGAAACCATCTAGAATTCTGGACAGATCAATACATTCCTAAGGTTACAAAAGTTTCATAAAATTCATTAATGTGGAGAAACACAAAAATAAATGGCTAAGGCCACAGGAATAATATTTTCTCCTATACAAGGTGATACATGAACAAGTTACCACACTGGTGACAGAAGGGTCTTGGAGGATTTTAAGTGAAAGGTCAAAGACAGTCATTCAAAAAACAAACAAAAAAAAAAAAAAGAAAGAAAGATAAAGAAAAGTAAGTTAATTTTGGGCATAAAATTTGTGTGCATTTATATTTATTATTTTAAAGAAAAATTCTTGAAAGAATTTGGTAGTCATTTATTTATTGTGTGTTGTATCTAGTTCTATAAGTGGGCTTCTTTTTTTTTTTTTTTTTTGGTTCTTTTTTTTGGAGCTGGGGACCGAACCCAGGGCCTTGCGCTTCCTAGGCAAGCGCTCTACCACTGAGCTAAATCCCCAACCCCCGCCCCCCCCCCCTTTTTTTTTTTTGAGCTGGGGACCAAACCCAGAGCCTTGCGCTTGCTAGGCAAGCGCTCTACCACTGAGCTAAATCCCCAACCATAAGTGGGCTTCTTAAAACCTAATTTTAATAAAGAATCTTCGTGTCATACAACGGTATCGGGAACTAGAATAGACTTAGTTTTGGGATAAAAGTTGAAAATGTTAGAAGCCAAGGCCCCCACACTGACAAAGGAAACAAGAAGCATTATAGGAAGTCTCATGAAAGGTTAAGCGAGAGTAACACTTCAACCAAGACTCAAGCGCACTACTATGATGAGTCTTTGCTTTAATGGAGGTGCCTGGACCACTTTCCTTATCTACTATTTCATTAGTGTGTGGGGATCTGTCCACACCAGCTGTGGGTAATTGCCATCTTATATGTCCCAGAGATTGACAGTTGACATTTTGTGATGAATGAGAATGGAATATTTAATGTAATATGAATGCTCACATATGGCAATAATTTAATCATTCTGCTCTCTCTTTGTCTCTCATAAACTATCGAAAGCATGTAAAAATACAAACCAAGAACACACAACTCTATGATGTAGTTTTTTTCATTTTTGTGTTTTGTGTTTTAAAAGATGAGCTACACAAAATATTAACAATAAAGTGAGAGGCAAAATTGTAAATTTGTACAGGGCTGAGCATATTGCTGCAAAAGACATCACCAAAATGTTTCTATCATGACCATATGGTGATTTGTATGCCTCTTGTTGTATTTCAAATGACCCTCATAAAGAGTGAGGATATATTATGAATAATAGGACTGCATTTTATTTAAAACAATGTTTTTACTAATCTAAATGTCTATTCTATAAAACCGATAAGACTATTGCTATTTGGGCAAAGGGAACCATATTTTGGATAAAGTAGCAGGCGACAAAATGGGAAAAGACTTCTACCAACTACACATATTAGAGGGCTGATATCTAAAATACATAAAGAACTAAAAATTTCTTGATGGCAAGGTACTTAGTTGACACTGAGTTAAAAACAGAATACAGATCTAAACAAAGTATTTTCACCAGGGTAAACACAAATGGCCGAGATACACTTAAAGACTGCCAAGGATGTGAAGTAAGGACAGCACTCATCCATTGCCGATGGGCTCCTCTTCTTTAGAATAGAAGCCGTCTAACTTCTTGAGATCTTTGTATATTTTGGATATAAGCCCTCTATCAGATGTAGGATTGGTAAAGATATTTTCCTAATCTGTTGGTTGCCATTTTGACAATGTCCTATTGACAGTGTCCTTTACCTTACAGAAGCTTTGCGGTTTTATGAGGTCCCGTTTGTCCATTCTTGATCTTAGAGCATAAGCCATTGGTGTTTTGTTCAGGATATTTTCCCCAGTGCCTATGTGTTCAAGGTTCTTCCCACTTTTTCGTCTATTAGTTTGAATGTATCTGGTTTGATGTGGAGGCCGTTGATCCACTTAGACTTAAGCTTTTTATAGGGCAATAAAAATGGATCGATTTGTATTCTTCTACATGCTGACCTCCAGTTGAACCAGCACCATTTGTTGAAAATGCTATCTTTTCTCCATTGGTTCCAGCTGCACATGTTACAGAGGATGGCCTTGTTGGGCACCAATGGAAGGAGAAGCCTTTGGTCCTGCCAAGGCTGGACACCCTCCAACCCCCCACAGTGTAGGGGAATGTCGGAGGGCAGGAAGGAGGAATGGTTGAAGAGGCAAACACCCTTGTAGAAGAAGGAGAGAGGAATGGGATAGGGGGCTTACGTCTGGGAAACCAGGAAAGGGAATAACATTTGAAATGTAAATAAAAAATATCCAATAAAAAACATATAATGAGCAGAATAGATTAGAACAGAACAAAGTAGATTGTACCATATTGTTGTATAAGTGCTAAATTGTAAAATACGTGATGGTTATAATATTTACCAAAACACCTCTTATAGTCTCTGGCATGTCAATACTAAGCATTGATTAGCAATAGCAAGATAAATATGGCTTAGAGTAGGTCTATGAATTTAATGTTGTATAAGAAGCATTGGGTATGCTTATTAAAGATAACCTAAGGTCTGGTAAGAATAACACCTCAATCAAATGTAGGGCACACTTCTGTGGTGTGTGGTGGTTATATTGGGTGTACCTGGACCATTTTCAGTATCTACTATGCTCACCAGGGTTTATATGGATCTATGCACACCAGCTGTGGGTGATCATGATTGCCTTCTAACTGTTAGGCACATAGCATATATGGCCTTATGTGTCCCAGAGACTGACAGTTGATATTTTGTGATAAGTAGAACTGGAGGAATGGGACAATAACTGTAAGAGGTGCTTTATAAAGGAGCTTCATGGAAATATATTCCTGAGGGACTTCCTCTCTGAAGCATGTGTGTTAAAATGCCGAAAGATCTGTTTATTCTTTTTCTATTAGTCACATATCTGGCAGCTGCATGTCAACCAGTTTTTAATCACACAAACACTATCTTAGCTTGGTGTTGGTATGCCTGTGCTCCCGTATGAGGAAGAACTCCTGAAGTACATAACACTTTCTTCAGTTCCCTCCCCATTTATCACCAGTTCTTACGTTCTTCAAGGCAAAACTGCACCACATCCAAATACATCACCTGTTACCCACCTTACAGAACTTCAGCCCTGACAGTAAGCATCTCCTAATTCTTCCCATCAATTATGTCTAGGATGAAAGCCAAGGGGAGGCTTTTCTCTGTGATGGATCTAATTAGAAAGAGAACAGGAATGCATGATCAGGTGCATCTATACACTTCTGCCTGAGCACTGTGAAATTATTTGCCCACTTTCTTCACCTTTCTTCATTATTGGGTATTTGTGTGTCCTGATTTGCTCTATCCAAAGAAGTAAATATTAGGTGAAATGCATGGTGTTGGGATGAGCAGCTAGTAACCTGATTATCTTGACCTTGGGGTGAGTATGCGCAATGCAGAACGGGATGATGTTTTTCAGGTTAATTGCCTCTATGCTAGAATTGTTTATGACAACATAAAATTATTGGGACATGATAGAGTGCACTGTGTCTTTGTTTCCAGTTATTAGTCTCCATCAAAGCTTTGTTTTGTAAAGACCACATTTAATTTTAATGATTTATATTTTTCCTCTGTTTTATGTTGACTGGGTTGAGTTTTTTTCTTTTTTTAATACAGAGTCATGTTTTTCCCTAGGAATCTGTGAGATATTTAGGAAAGAAACAAATAGGGAACTTATCCTGAAAGTCAGTTGAAACTGATTCCATGATACCTAAAACTGTGTGACTTAAAGATTTGAGCAACAGGGATCTCCACATCCAAAATTCCTTTTTTGAGGGGTGTATAGTGCTCTCATTTCATTCTCTACTCAAGGTCTAGAATCATGGAGCTATGACATATGACTTAGAAGCAAGAGGATAAACCTTTTCATTTTGCCAAGCATATTTAGTAAGTAATAATTAAGCATCTGAGGACTCGCAGCTGTTCAAACGTCAAATGGAAAACTAAGGACTAGTTGACTTAAGATCTGTTTACATCGGCATCTTGCAGTTGAAAAAGTTCTTTCCATCCTGAGAGATGTCATGGGCCCATTACCTCAGCAGTCAGAAGGTGGAAGCAAGGGGATTGTGAGTTTGGTTCCAGCCCAAGGTACATGAAGAAAGCCATCACATAACCAACGCAAGTTTCTTTACACCTATTTAAAGTAAACCCTCCATAATGAAGTAGTAAATAGCTTCGGTGTGATTTACCACACCATCATAGTTCAGTTTAGAAATTTCGAGACATAAACCTGAGTTACAAATGGAAAAGAGGGAGTTGAGAGCCGAGGGGACCAAAGCGTTACTAAGAAGTGTTCTTAAAACCTCAGAGGGAATTGCCTTTATACTTTTTAGTTGAAGGGAAGAAAACCTACAATCAGCCCTGGAAGTCACCTAAAATATTCTGTAAACAGAAAAAGCATACCTGTAATAACTCTATTGTAGTTAGTCCCTTATTAGTCCCTAAGCAACATATCAAATCAGTTATTTTCACAGACTTTGTGTGATGTTGCCCACTGTCAAGCATCTAGACAGGAGATAAAGTACAGAAATGAGTACATAAGTTGTGATGCTTACTTGTGTATGTTACATCATTTCCTAAGGAGTATGAATATCTGCAACAGGGTTTCCCAGGCCAAGTTCCAGTGAGCACAGGCTATAATATCAATCCACCACTGCTGTTTCTATACTTTGAGGCCAAATCTACAGTATCTGTGGAATTTCTGTCTCATGTTGACTAAAAGAACTCATTTATAGAGGTGTGTGTGTGTGTGTGTGTGTGTGTGTGTATGTGTGTGTGTGTGTATGCTATCAAAGAGGTTTTTGCCTTCCAAACCAATTTTGGCCATTTCTTTGAAATCCTGTGTGTGGCACATGAACGAAATCAGAGGAAGCTGCAAGGTCATCGGGCATTTACAAAAGACTAAACAATGTCTGAGAGAAGAAAGACACGATAGCAAAGCCAGATCTGCTCTCTCTAGATAAACAGTCTCTCTTGGTCCTCTAGTCCCCATTAAAATGAGTGACAGGAGCTGCCTGATCTTAGCAAGAGGAGACAGATAAGCAAGCAGGAAATAGGCTGAGCAAGTGTTCCTGAAAGATTTCAGAACCTAGCTGTGTGATTCCAGATTGCACAAATGTGAACACAGGCATGGTGATGAGAAAAAGGCTGAAGTGTGAGGGGTTTGAAATCAGAGACTTTATATTTTTTTATTAACGTTGTAAACTGAGATATGTAATTTTTTTTTCTTCCTCAGGACCCAGAGGTAGGAACAGAACCAACGCTTTCTGTTTGGCAGCCAAGCACTCTATCCTTGAGTTAAAACCTCAATTCCTTAAATTAAGATTGTTAAAGGCTGCTTGTCTGCTACATATGTGTGGGGTCCTAGGTCCAGCTTGTGTATGTTCCTTGGGTGGTGGTTCAGTTAAAGGTACTGCCTGTCTGTGGAATATGTTCGCTAACTGGAATGACTTGTCTGGTCTCATAGGAGAGGATGAGCTAAGCCCTGAAGAGACTTGGTGTGCTAGGGATGGGGAATACCTGGGAGAGGGACCTTCTCACAGTTGAAGGTGAAGAGGGATGGGGGAGGGACTGTGAGGGTATCAGTTATACTAAGTAAGTTTTACCCAAGACCTTCAGCTTTAATTCCAGTGGTAGCATTTGTTGGACTAGAAGCCAAGGTGGAAGAGTAGCTAGCAATGAACGTGGGGAGAGGCAGATGCCTTCAGGAGGAGCAGGGGTTCCGCGACTGTTTCTGGCAGCTTCTACTGGAGAGCTTCTCCTTGCATCCTCTTCCAGGTAAGTGTTTCTGCAGATTAAGTCTGTAATTCACACACTAGATGGATTTAGAGGAAAATTTCAGGCAGCTTTCCTTGTGTTTGTATGTACTGGCTGAGTTTGAAGAATAGAGTGTTAGCCCATGCAGAAAAGCTTTGCTCTAGTCTCACCAAAGGAAAACTAACTCAAGCCTACCAGAGCTTTCAATGGACAATGAAGGGACTCCTCGTTCAAATCACCAGGCATGGGGAAAGGAGGAGGTGTGGGGCACGTGAGGGCATCAGTGGAGATCTGGAGACAGCGTGAATGTCTTAGAAATACTCAGAATCACCCGGCCTGCACCCGAGACTGAAGCTTGGCTCAACATGAGAACACATCCTTCTTTTCTAATTCTTTATGACAAGACTAAGAGGTACGCAGTGAGAACCTGTAGCATCCAACAGGAAAAGAGGCCAGGCATATTGCCTCAGGGGCATTGCACAGGAGGAAGAGCCAAAGGCAATTTGTTGTAGGGAAGACATTGAGAAAGTATCAGCTGGGAGTGCATTTGCCACCCTAAACATTAGGCAGGAGTGAACAAACAAACAGCCTGTGGTGTGCTGTGGGTGGCAAGACGATCAGAAGAGCTCAAACACATCCCTCTTCTTCCTATATTAAAATAAACCCATGTGGTAAGTGTTTAGCAATGAGAGTTACCTTCATCTGGCACATTGCAAAAGCATTTTCTGCATGTCTACTATATGTGTTATTATTATTAATTATTATTGGTAGTAGTAATAGTATTTTGTTTTCAATGAAATGTTCACAACCATACAGTTAGGGATCAAATGTACACATTTTCTTGATAAAGATCTTTGAAGCTTTAATGGGGGAAAGTAGATAGGATACACCATCAAGAATGCAACAGTGGCAGAGGGATGAACCCTTTAATACCAGTCAAAGGGGAGCTCTGAGCAGAAAGCATCTTCAATGTTTTAGTGGTACATCTTCAGTGTTTTAGTCACAAGTTTGAAAACTTAACTTAAAAACAGTTGAACTTGAGTACAAGACCCTGTAAATCATTGTAAAGAGGAAAAAATAGTAAAGCTAGCAAAATACCAAGAAACAACCTGGGAGTTCAAGGATGTCTTCTGTTATCCTAAGGAATCTTTAACTGGAATTCTAAAGAAATGGCGGAAAACAAAGTTATAAAAATTATTGAAGAGGCAGAGGACATGGATTTCACAAAAGTTCTGGCAAACACTAAGCTATATATTTAAAAAGCTGAAGGAATTCTGATTTCTCTGTGTTGCTTCTATTCCCCACTCAGGACTAAGCAAAGAGGTGAAAAGCAGATGACAGAGAGAGAGAGAGAGAGAGAGAGAGAGAGAGAGAGAGAGAGAGAGAGAGAGAGAGAGTCCTGAGAGAGGACAGAGAAGGTGGTCACATAACCCAAAAATAGATAAGGGATGCTATTATATCTAATTATCACTAGATATTAGGCAGATAGGAGATACTGGAAAAGATGTATTTAAAGAACTGAAATGAGAAGAAAGGCAGACAAAGTAAAATACCCAAGAATATTTTTAGTTATCAAAGGCCTGTTTCAACAGAAAACTTAAAACAAAAGCTTTTTAAAATAACAACAACAAACAAAAATATTGAAGGGACCTCTTTGTCCCACCCTGCAAAAATGGCAATATTTTTTGTAAAAAGCAATTTTGGGGTTGGGGCTGGCAGGTCTGGAAGGGAGACATTGATAAAGACTAATAAATCTACCCAGAAAATAAAGACAAAAGGAAGTCAAAGACAGGTTTTTCCCCCTTATATAAATACTCTACCTCTGTCTAAAGCAAAATAGTAACACTAGTGTTTATTGCATCTATGAAAGCACTAACATCTTATTTAAAGATTATCCTAATTAGAAAGGCCTTGGTGGAAATGTAACCACTGAGAACAACATAAACACATATAATACTAAGCCGAGACAGATAAAAATGTACCAGACAATCTTCTTGCAGTAGGTGGGAACTCACAAGTACACCCACAAGTCTATAGTGTAGAGAGTGAGGGACTTTGGAGAACCAGGTCCTGAATGGGATGTCTTCATCAAATCCCTCCCCTCAGTGTTTAGGAAGCTACTCAGAACAGTCTGCAGAAAGATTGTAAGATCCAGTGGGGATGGACAATTTTAAGGAAACAGTCTCCAGACACAGCAGGACTGACGTCCACATGAATGCACTGTAACATCATGCACAAGACCTGTACAGTGTCAAGGAGAGAGATCCAAGTGCTAAGAGGGGACGTGGATAAAAAGTCTCAACACTAACCAAGAAACCTTCTGCAGTAGATACCTGAAAGGTACTGTGAGACAGAGGAAAAATCCATTTTCTCCAGTGTGGTTTCAAACTTCATGGCAGGCCCCACACTGAGGAGAAGCTGGCCAACTCAAAATAAACTCAGTGATATTTTTTGTAGACTTTTTCATATTTTGCTTTGAGCATTTTTTTGTCCTATGGTATATTCTGGTTTTGTAGGATTTTGTGAGTGTGTTCCTTGTTTGTTTTTATTTTAGTTTTGTTGGTTTACTGGGGTTCATCTTTTGCTTTGGTTTGTTGTTTCATTTTATTTATTTGAAAGCTTATGGAGGTTGGTATGGAGAACCTGGGGGAAATTATGGCAATCAAAAGCCTGATCTTATTAAATTGTGGCAATGTGTATTTTCTGTCCTGATCAAGTAAGACAACTTCTAAGTGCATGTTTTTTGTGTAATTATAAATAAATATTTCACTACATTTGGGTTGTGTTACTTTAAATGAGATTACAAATAGAGTTACAACTGAATACTATTTGAGTCAGTTTGTTGGCATTATTGATGCTTGGGCTTCCATAATTGTTTTTTATCCTTCATCTTGTGTAAAGATGAAAATGTTGTCTAACTGTTCTTGACAAGTTTTCTCAAAGTTGAAATCTTGAATATGAAGCTCACATATGCAAACATATATATATATATTTGTGTTAATAGATAGAATGATAGTTAGAGACTTGTTTTCAAGATAAAACCATGTAACTTATATCAATATTTTACAAGTCATGCAATAATATTTATATTGAATTCAAATTGAGGTCTTTTGTATAACACCGTGAAAATAAATTACTAACCCTTTTTTTCTGAACAAACATAAGTATTCTGGTAGTTTGAGGGCTAGTGAATTATAATGCCTCTCACATACAACCTTGTTTCCCATTTCCTGAGGAACAATGTTACTATATAAAGTGTTGGTTTAACTCCATGATACATTATATGTATAGGAAATTCTAACACATTGGCCTTTGGAATAGCTGTCTTAGCTAGACTCTTACTGATTAACATGCTATGCTAAAGTGTTGGTAGACTGCTAGACATTTGGATTGTTCTAGAAGAATCCAAATATTTATAATACAAATATATTCATTATATTTTGCACCATTGAGACTTATTTCTTCAAGAATATTGAACACGTATATTATAAAAATAAGAGTGTTAAGGCAAAAGGAACATATACTATGTTTTTAAAAAATATAAGCTATTATATTTATTTATCAAACAGTATAAATTAAAAAATAACATTAGATATTTTTGCCTTTCTTCCCTTCAAACCCCACCCCATATACTACTCCAATTTTCAGCAAATCAAGACCCTTCTTTTTCACTAATTATTGTTGCAAGCACACATGCATATGTAAATACATATATATTCCTAAATATAACCTGCTCAGTCCATATACTGTTTCCAGAGATGACCATTTTGTACTGGACAACCAGTTAGTATGCTGTTCCCTGGCGAAGTTCACCTTCCTCACAACGTTCTCGAGTGGCTTATACTTCGTTGTGTAGGGTTGAGCTCTCATGCTTGCAGGCATCATTTTTCTTCCTCAAAAGTAGTGCTTTTGACCATGGAGCACAGAGTTAATTTTGACAAAGGAAAAGGATGCCTGCAAGAACTAGGAATCGTAGCCAGGGAAAGAATGGGAACACGCATGAAAGTGGAGGGTGCCCCACAGCCAGTTGCTGCTTTTTCCAACTTTCTCCTCCTATAATGTGTGGTATTAAAGTTTTCAAACAGAGCCAATTTTTCACTTGTTAAATACAGGCCTGGGGAGTTCTGAAAGAAATGCATTTGGCACGAAGTTTGTTTCCAGAAGAACAAGCAACCTGGGTGGTTTATAGAGTTCTGTTATGAGATACAGAGCGCCTTAGATTAATTATATTTTCAACATCAGGACCTGTGGGCATGAAAGTCTACATAAGCATAAATCTCAGAATGAGTTTGGTGGAATCCAGGAAATATTTATTAAAACTCTACCATTTGCAAACTAAATGAAGTTAGTTAACTGGTTGGTTGGTCCTGGGAAAGCACCCATAAGACTAATAATTTGATTAAATAAACTGCATCATCTGGGGATATGGCATGAGGTTCATGTAGGAGAAAAACACATATGCATCTTTCCCAGGAGTACACACATTAGAGTGTTTGAGGAAAGCTGCAAATTTGACTATATGTTGATAGTTATAGAAAGTCCACTTTGATTCATCACTCCTGCTTAATTTCACCTAAAATTACACTGAGAATCACTTCACTTCTCCCTGGATCATTATCCATCTGTAGAGTCTACATTGTCCTTCTAGGGCTTTACAGTATGTCTGTCTGTTCTTCTTGCTTCGACCTTTAATTACTTCCACTCTAATTCTTCATCAATGTATCTAAAAATATTGTTAAAAATTTTTTCACTACATTTAGCTCATGCCATTTCTTTGTTTAAGGTATTTTGTTAGTTTCTGCTTGTGGAGCTGATTAAAATTCTAACAGCAAATTTCAGTCCTTTCTTAGTTCTTATTTTCCATCCATTTATTTTATATACTGTTATACTTTTATGTTTCATGGTACACTGGCCTTCCTTTGATTTCTTAATTATTTTCTCTGCTAATAATTTTCAGGAAAGAGAATTACTGAGTTTTAGCTCATGTGATTCTAAATGATGTTGACTTAGTTTCTATTCTATTGCCGTGAAGAGGCACCAAGACCAAGGCAACTTATAAAAGGAAGCTTTTTTTATCCCATCTTCATGCAGGATTTGTACATGTATTTAAATTAATAAGTGTAATTCACCACATACACTCAGGGAGAGAAACTACAGGATCATCTCATTAAAAACATTTAACAAAGTCCAAAGGAAGCTTTTTGTTGTGTGCTTTCTTACTGCTTTGGAGGGTTAGTTCATTATCATCATCATAGGGAAAATGGTGGTGGGCAGCAGGATACTGGGGCAATAGTTAAGAACTTTACATCCTGATCTTCAGTCAACAAGCAGAGAAGGAGAGGGAAAAGAAGGTGGGAAGGGAGGGAGGAAAGAGAAAGGGAGGGAAGGAGAGAAAGAGAAAAAGAGAGGGGGGAGAGAGAGAGGGAGAGGTAGAGGGACAGAGGAAGAAGGAGAAAGAGAGGAAGAGGGAGAGGTAGAGGGACAGAGGAAGAAGGAGAAAGAGAGGAAGAGGGACAGGGAGAGGGAGAAGGAGAGGGAGAGGGAGAGGGAGAGGGAGAGGGAGAGGGAGAGGGAGAGGGAGAGGGAGAGGGAGAGGGAGAGGGAGAGGGAGAGGGAGAGGTCCTAAGTGGGCTTCTGAAAACTCAAAACCCAAGCCCAGTAACATATCACCTCCAACTATACTATGCCTTCTAATTCTTTCCAGACTGTTCCTCTAACTGGAGATCAGCATTCAAACATGAAAGTAAGGGAGCCATTTTCATTTAAACTACAACAAGACCATGTCTCATTGCCTACATCTGGGAAACTGAAGGGCTAGTACAACTAACATGGGGCAGAGGAGAAGGAAGATGAGAAGAAGAAGAAGAAGAAGAAGAAGAAGAAGAAGAAGAAGAAGAAGAAGAAGAAGAAGAAGAAGAAGAAGAAGAAGAAGAAGAAGAAGAAGAAGATGAAGGACAAGAACAATAAGAACAAGAAGTACAAGAAGTACAAGAAGAATAAGAATGAGAACAAGAACAAGAAAAACAAGAAGAGAAAGAAGAAGCAGAAGCAGAAGCAGAAGCAGAAACAGAAGAAGAAGAAGAAGAAGAAGAAGAAGAAGAAGAAGAAGAAGAAGAAGAAGAAGAAGAAGAAGAAGAAGAAGAAGAAGAACAACAACAACAACAACAAGAACAAGAAGAAGAACAAGAAGAACAAGAACAAGAACAAGAACAACAAGAACAACAAGAACAACAAGAAAAACAAGAACAACAAGAAGAACAAGAACAAGAACAAGAACAAGAACAAGAACAAGAACAAGAACAAGAACAAGAACAAGAACAAGAACAAGAACAAGAATATCTGTTTTTGCTCCTTGCTCACTGCCCCAGTTCTTGTTAGGAAGGACTCTGTGCTTCTTGAAATGTCTATGAGACCTCCACTCTACTTTTTTATTTCTTCAGTGATCTCCATGGGCCTAGTAGCAGCCCTCTACTCTTGCCAGCCTCTGCATTATCTTCCTGCACAACTCGTACTCCTTATTCCTTTGGATAACAAATTTTGTTTATTGAAATTACCATGATATAATGAACTAGGCTGCCTTACATAGTATTATCAAGTTTGATTTATTCATTACAGTATATTTCTTGATACAAAGGATTGAACTTCATTACCTTAAACTGTTGGGTTTTCTCAGAAAAGAGAATGAACGACGGACTCTAGGGATATCAGTGATGGAATTTTCTCACTTTGTTTTCTGTTCTGTACTTTGAGAGCAGTTTCTCATATTTGACAGGTTGTATAAAATTAAGATGTTTTGAAATCCTTCACTCAAGGATGGTTCCTGCCTCAGGCTTCCAAAATAGGATACTACTGCTAAAGGAAATTACATTAGCTTTTAGGACCTGTTGCAACAGCAGATCAGAAATAAGAAGACATAAAACAACACAAGCTTACACATTGTACAAATGAAGATATTGTCCAGGGTTCAGCCCTATACATTTTACAGACCCTGAAAGAATATTCTTCATTGCCTTCCTTCATTGTGGCAGCATAACTGCCATGACTTGTTCTGATACAGGGCCCACTTCCATTGATCTCTATCCAAACTTCTATGTTCTTAAAATGACATCAACAAATGTAGAAAAAGCTGCATCTTAAAGACCTTCATTTAATCACTTTTCTTTTGTAGCAGCCTTACTTCCAAATGAGGTCATACTCACAAGTTAACATGAAGTTAAATTTTCAACTTAGTGGGTTTTTAATTGGTTATTTTATTTATTTATATTTTAAATATTATCCTACTTCTTGGTTTCCCCTCCACAAACCCCCTATCTCATCCCTTCCCTGCTTCTATGAGGGAGTTCACCAACCCACCCCGTCCTGCCTCACTGCCCTAGTGATCCCCTATGTTGGGGCATCAAGTCTCCACAGGACCAAGGACCTCCCTTCCCATTGATGCCAGATAAAGCCATCCTCATCTACATAAGCAGCTGGAGCCCTGGGTTCCTCAATGTGTACTCTTTCATTGGTGGTTTAGTCCCTGGGAACTCTGTAGAGTTGTGTTGGCTGAACAGGAGTGTCATTAGCTGAAATACCTAACAGAGCAGAGAGAGAACCTGTAGCGACACCATATCCAGAGGTTAGTCATGGCTCCCAGGTGAGGGATGGGGCCATCTATTCATCTCAAAAATATTACACACAGAATTGTTCCTGTCTAAAGGAAGTGCAGGGACAAAGAGTGGAGTAGAGACTGAAGGAGAGACCAACCATCCAAGACTGCCCCACTTCGGGATCCATCCCATCTGCAGACACCAAACCCAGACACTATTGCTGATGCCAAGAAGAACTTGCTGACAGGATCCTGGTCTGGCTGGCCTGAGAGGTTCTGCCAGAGCCTGACCAATATAGATGTGAATGCTTGCAGCCAGCCATAAGATTGAGACCTGGGACTCCAATGGAGAAGTTAGGGGAAGGACTGAAGGAGCCGAAGTGATTTTCAATCACTTAGTGGTTTTAATGGTGAGAGACTTCTACCTAGAAGAAAAGTGCAAAAGTTACACATTCCATTCTGTCTTCTCTTCACAATTTTATTATTTCTCTAACTTTGATCTTTTACTTATTCATATTTTATTGTATGTGTATGACTGTTGTGCCAGTGTGTGTGAGCCTGGGGTTATACAGATGGTTATGAACTAACACAAAAATGCTGGACATCACAGATCAAATGCTGATATCTGTTGTACCATCTATCCAGTCTCTTCTCTAACTCTTTCTGGTATTTCTCAATGTAGGAGCTCTAAGTAGGCTGTCTTTGTATGTTCCTTCTGTGGGTCCTTGTCAATCATAGAACTTCATATCCCTTCATGACAATACGGTACAGAGGACAAATTCAAAATACTTTCATCTCAATGGTTCAATATATGTCCAAGCATCTGTGAAAACTTACAACTTTTTCACACTGCCCACCTCAAACATGGTTATTTCTGAGAAACTACACTTATTGGTTTCTTGTGAAGGGATGAAAAGAGTATGCTTCATTTCAGTGTCTGTCAAGGCATAGCCTACCTGTTAAACCCCTTAGTAAGTCAGCAGTCTACAATGTAAATTCAGAGTCAATAGCGAAAAGACAATATTTTATAGACTTCCTGGGTTCCCAAATTCAAATTATATTCTAACATTTTCATATGTAAAGGGAATACATTTAATATCTCTGAACATAGCCTCAAGTTCATGATTTTAAGATCTATTATTTACTGTGCTGTTTAGTATGCTTTTATCTCTTATTTATAACCAGGTAAGTTTTAATTGGGAATAGGTTGGAAGTCATCCAAACTAGGTGGGCACTGTGGTCCCTGCTGTAAATTGATCTTACAAACACCTGCTTGTTGTGTGAAGTTATGCAAAAATCATCCTTGAGCTGTTGCTTTCTTCCCCCACTTTCATTTTTTTTAAACTTTTGATGTGAGGTGAAAGTTGCCAATTAAATCAAGGAAGCATAAATAAATTTCTGAATTTTAAAGAGGTAGAACCATCTTTGTTTAAAGCATAATTCTCTTGACTACCTGACAATTAATCATGTTCATGTATTATGAAGGTTCTTATTATTTTACCTACCTTATATGTGATTGAAAGTATGTTAACTTTTAAGTAATTAAAAAAAGGCATAATCCTAGAATATGAAAGTAAGTACACAGACAGATGCTAAACCTTTGGAGTGTGTAGGGGAGGGGATTCTCATGAGTGTTTTGAATGCTCATGGTCGGTGATTCATGTTTTTCAAAGGTATTGAGAGTAAAGTTTTCCTGCAGTCATTGAGGCTGACATGAGGAGGGTACTTTCCCTTCGCGGCACTTTTGGAACAATAAATCAATATTTTGGGTATGAGGTTAAGCCAGTGAGGCTCATGGGTATTGTCTGTTCTACATTGTACACACGTGGGTGACTGTAAATGTTTAGTTTATTTCCTGAACACAGAACGTTGAGAGACTCTGGATTTCAGCGTCAAAATAGTCACTTTTGCATTCATATTCCAGTCTCAATTACATGCGCTAACAGAGGGGAACAGTTGTATGATTGAGTCAGAGAAAAAGATTAGTCACAATTGTCTTCTGATTCTGTCCTTTCACTTTTTGGCAGCACAGATGAGGTGCTCCCTTCTTCTTTCTGTTTCGCTTGGCTATACGAAAATGTTTTGTTGGTTTATTTTGAGAGATAGAGGCAGCCTCCATGATCTCTACTAGGTAACCCATGACTGGAGGTTTTTAACCACAAACGATAGAAGCATGCAACACAATCAGTAAATATTAGCGTGCCTACATTGTCTTTTCTTGTGATTATAATTTGAAATAATGAGAAAAAATGTGAACTTTACTAGAAAACTATTCTGAATCCAGCTTTTCTATACTCAGATTTTCCCTTCATACCTGAGATGAATAAAATTCCTCACGGAAAGCTTGGGAGGATGACAGAACAGTTAAGGGGCCTGACTGGAGGAAAGAGGTAGGACTATTAGTTGTAGTAGATATATGAGGAGCCGCCATGTTCTTGTGTGTATCTCCTTACATATGAGGAGAAGATGAAATGCTTACTACTTAGCCATCATTAGGTGCTCTGACATTCATGATTTACTGGCTTTACAGTTATAATATGTTGCACAAACTTAAGAAGAAGGAAAATAATTCATTATTGGAAAACACAGTCCTACCAGCATGGCAAGTCTGCTTCTAGAATCCACACTTTCTTCAAACTCACAACTCAGGAACCACATGTACATTGAGGAAGACATATGTTCATTCCTACTATGCACACAAGTAGAAGAATGGGAGTTGTTAGTAGCATTTTTTTTCTGTTGCATATCAGCCATGACTCTAGATGACTCACATTCATTATTGTGCATTAACCAACAGAAATATTTTGTGGGGTAGAAAGAAAACCATGTGCTTCCTATTTGCCAATGCAGGTATGTAGACATACATTAAGAAATTCTTCAAGAGAATATGAAAAGACACCCTTCCTTGTAACAACAGGATTGCTCCTAAGACATTGCTTTCTCAAACATTGTTGTATTTCTTAAGAGAAGAAAGCCTTGAGCTAAGAGGCAATACTGGCAAGCTAACATTTCGGATTCTTTGGGAAGAGTTTAAATGCATGTGATTTGTCCAGTATCTATAGCATTTTGAAATAGAATCAGTTCTGCTCAACTCCTCAGTGCAGGAACTGAATTCCCACAGGAATAGGATTGTAGAATGTAATAAACTCTAATACTGTACAATGCACAACTTTTTTCTTTATACTTTTCTTACATTTTATTTTATTTTATTGTCTATTTTCTTTTTGAAATTAAACATATAAAGTAAACATAGAAACATATAATTTTTCCATTACTCCAATATATGTTCAGTCCACATAATATTTTTTTTGTCTGTGAGTTTGGAGCTGACTATTGATGCTGGATAACGAAGTTGCTGTCTTTACATAGGAAAGAGTCCCAGA
Organism: Rattus norvegicus; assembly: GCF_021556685.1. NCBI lineage: Eukaryota > Metazoa > Chordata > Mammalia > Rodentia > Muridae > Rattus > Rattus norvegicus. The sequence continues at coordinate 20,805,426 of NC_141551.1, read as the reverse complement.
TATGGAGGCAAACACTATTCTTATTGAGCTCTGACACAAACAAAACCAATGGTCAAGGAGGCATGGTATCCTTAACCATGCAATATCAGGCTGCATACCTTGGTAACCAAAAGTGCTGTAATTAGACTTAAGACCTGCTCAACAAGATGGAATCCATGCCTGGGATTGGAAACCTATCCATCAGGTTGAAGCTGGTAAAATCATGATCATAGAGGAGAACCTACGACTTTAAGAATCATTCAATCACTGTAAATCAAAACTATATTTTATATATCTATTTTTTTTGTTGACAGATAAGTAGAAATTACATTCCTCATCACTGAAATAAGTCCTTGTAATTGTATAAGATCTTAATTATATTTATTTTTATTGTGTTTGATAAGGAGGAAGTATCTCATACCAAGGTAACAAAATAATTTTAAAAATTGTCATTATATGAATTGATTCTGGTAAAACATATGTTACATTAAATATTATGAAAATTGGTGGATTCAGATATTCTTTGTTTACACAAATACATAGGACGTAAGAGGATACATATTAAGTAGCACTGGGAATAAAGCATAGTTTTACACAACCATGAAAACACCATGCTCTTGGAGAAATGGCAACTGCAGAGCTCTTTCATTTAAGGGGAAGAATACGAGGAAGATCTGTAAAGTGTGTTGCTTGTTTTCAGCTGGGTGTATGGTGTTGAGGAATGCTGGACCACACTGGAAAGTCAGCCACTGAATTCCCCCAACTTTAGCAAACTACTATTTCACAATTTGGTACCAGCATCTAGGACAGTAGATCTAATAAGATGTCTTGAATAAAACATCAACTACCTATTTTCATGTAAAAAATACATTCAAAACTAATATTTATTTTTAAAACGAGAGTGTTGCAACCCTCCAAATGAGAACAATTCATTCAGGGCAAGGTTTGTTCTAATAACCCTCCAGGAAGGAGCTCTTGCTCTATCTATTTCGCTCATAAAACCATGTCCAATATCACAATGATAGGATATTGAAAATGATTTTGTATTTTAGACACTATTCCCCACCAAGGACAATGTGAACAAGACCCCACCATTCCCTTCTTGTTCCAGAAAAACCCTAGTCATAAGAACCCCCCTGCCCATAACATTGAGACCTATTTCCTCTTTTGGAATGCTGCCAGCCCATTTCATTGCCTTCCTTCAGCCAACAGAGGACAACAAAGATCCCTGAAGAAGAAAATGTAAGCACCTCATGCTTCTGAAACTGCATCATCATTGGATGCTTGCCAATCACTCACTGTCTCAATATTTTCCCTGCAAAACTTACTCTGACAAAAATGTACTCTCCTTTCTAACACCTTTGGATCTCTGTGAAATAAGGTAAATTGATGACAGGTTCTCTGGCAGGTGCATTTGTGAATCAGCAGCCTCTATAGTTTGCCTCTGAGGAAGGTTCCTTTCACAGTTATTTTAGAATACTGTGTGGGCCTGCCATCTCTTCCCGTGGCTATATTCTGGAACCTGAGCCTGAGCAGAAGCTATGTGTGTCAGAATGCCAGAACACACCTGTTAAAGAGTTAGTGGTTGTCATTCATATTTGGGTACAGGCTGCTCTTGAAGCCAATGGCCTCCTGTTTCAGCCTCTTTGTGGTTGTGATCAGGAGCGCCATGCCAATATATATGCACTTTCTTTTGTGTGTCCAAGAATTTTTGTGCTGTCTTATATCATTTGATCTCATGACTATTGATTTAGGAGGGGAAGGGACAATTTCTCTACCTAGTGAGTCACCTTTGCTTATGGTGTCTTTAGATCAGTCTTAGTAATAAGACTCAAATCTCAATATCACATTCTCTGGCATTCTGAGCCTATGAAACAGATAGATAGCTATTTAGTGAAGAAGATAGGCTTCATCTTTAGTGCCTACAAACCTCACATGTCAAAGTTGGACAACTATTTTTGACAAAAATCCATTTATTATTCAAGGTGGATTTATGGATTTGTTTCTTTATTTCCTTGTTAGAAAGCTACAATCTTCTCCATTGTTGAATAACTGCTTCAGTTTCCGACTCCAAACTCTGGTATTCAAGTGATGTGTCCAAAAAGAGTTGATAACCCTCCTTCTGAATGTTCTAAAATAGGCTTTCTTTGATCTTCAAACAGGAAAATTTGTTATTTGGAATACTCATTGAATAAATATTTTACTTTAACATAAGCAAATGGATGCTGAAGGTCCAAATGTCAAGCTAGCTGTTAGCTACAGTGTTTATCCTTTGTCACTCACGGAGATAGGTACCTTGGAGAGACTATCTTCATGGATTACATAGTAAATTGTCATTCAAGCAGACAGCACAAGAGAACAATGATTAAATTTTCTAGAACTGTAGAGAGGACAATAGCCCAACAATTCATTGAGAACAGCACAAACAATGTCATCATCCAGAGCTCAAGTCAGGCTCTTAGTTTCAAAAAAGACCAATAGAAGGATCACGGAACTCAATACTGTGGTGGCAAATCACAAAAAGATTATTGTGACAATTTTATCAATGAGAATACCCCATTAATTTCTGCTAATTGTAAAAGTGGCTGATAAAAAAGAAAATTGCTTACCTTAACATTGATCACCTTGCTACTTTGACATGTAATTGACCTCTTCTTTATCTATATGTAACAAGATCCCTGAACTATGATATAAGTTTCTCATAACATATTTGTCCAAATTATTCTTCAGTGGTTGCGTCTTTCTGTAAGTTTTCTTTTTGCAGACAAACGAAAAAAAGGAAACTATTTTACAGGGACTGATCAGTATATTCACCTCCTTCCAAAACCTTCTTCTGGAGTATAATTTTCAGATGAAAATGTGTATTTTTCCCTTAGGATATTTACACTGGAGAAAATAACATTTGAACAAAAAAGTTTTCTCTCATTATATTCCACAATATTATAGGATGGGGACTAGGATGGTGCCTGGCAATTTCTTCATGGTTTATTTCCAAGGTTGAGCTACAGAGCACATTTTACAGAATAAAAGACACACCTGATGGAGCTCCACTTACATTATCTTTTGTGCTTTCTGTGCTAAAGATATATAATTATAATTATAAAATTATAATTATGATATATGATATACAATATATATGATGTATGATATATAGTTATATATATATATTGCAATTCAGAGTTTATTTTCTGTCAATATTATTAGAAATATAATACTATGCATAACAATACTTTCCTTTGCTTATTTGGAGAGTTCAAGGTTAAAAAATGATGATTTTTACAAATTAATATTCACTTCTGGCAGAATATGAATGCATATTCATATTCACACAATCATACACATTTGAACTCATATGCCCAAATACACATGTTTGTTACTCTCACACACAACTATACATGTAAATGTGTAAGCACTCAGAAAAACATACAAGTTCACAAGCACAGGAAAGCACACACAGCTATCATTCACACACACACACACACACACACACACACACACACACACACACACACATCAGCAACCTGTTTTGTATGGAAAAAGTCCATACAACAGAGGAAGTCCTGCTATTGTATTACCCATTCAACAAAATGATGGTGGTAAAAGTGTTGCTGAATGAAACCAGCCTATGGCTCTTCCTCTGATAGTTTCTAGCGGCATCTAGGCTAGATGTAAACCCTGACACAGACCCACCTCACATAAGACTTCCCAATATCCATTGCTATTTTGTCAGAAAGACCCTACTAAGCACCTATGCTGTAGCTTTCTTTAATGCAAGACATTGGTAACCTCCTTTCGGTATATTTGCATTCTCTATACTTTCTTTGCATTGGTTTCCATAAAAATAAGACAAAAGAAAATAAAGTTATGTGTCAAATTTTTATTTTTTATTGCTCCTCTCTCTATAGATAATGACTCTCATATATATATGTATATATATGTATATATATGTATATATATTGCATTTTAGTTAGTCACTTCTGTCTTCATTTTCCTTATTCATCTGCCACCTAAACCCTCTGAAATTTTTCCTCTCAACAATCTTATACTAGACTAATGTTTTTGTTTTTGTTTCTGTTTTTTGAGTCTGAGGCACACTGGGGTCAATTGATGTTTATTGTCCTAATGTGAGTGGGAGAGGTGAATTTGTTGTTATTTTTAACTGACTTCTGACCTCTAATAAAATTGATCATCATTGTAATTTTTTATTAACAAGTTGCCACAATCATTTGGACAGGGTCTAAATGAGAGACTGTCTTTACCCGGTTGTCCTATGTGCATGTCTGTGGGGAATGGCCTTGAGTGCCTGAATTGATAGAAAGTCTCAACCTGAGAGTAGGCATCATCCCCTAGAACATATGGCTAACAACAGGTTTTGCTTCACCAACATGGGATAGCATCAATTTAAATAGATTAAGGCTTTTAAGAATGTTTGTCTGTGGGGCTGGGGATTTAGCTCAGTGGTAGAGCGCTTACCTAGGAAGCAGAAGGCCCTGGGTTCGGTCCCCAGCTCCGAAAAAAAAGAACCAAAAAAAAAAAAGAATGTTTGTCTGTAAATTAATCTACAAATTGCATGCATGCAATTTGTCTCCATGTTCTTGATTACGGATGTTGTGATTTTTCAGTTATTAACATCTTGACTTTAGCACTATGATGGACTGTAACTAGTAAGTGTGAGCTAAATGAAACCTATTTCTTCCTTATATTGTTTTCTTTAAAGGTATTGTATGACAGCTACAGAAACTAAACTAGAAGTTTTGAAAAGCTCCTACCTGGAAAGAGTAGCATTGCTTTTAGGAAACATGAAATGGTGCATTTACCTTGGAACAAGTGTCTGATACAGCATAGCTGTATCTCTTCTAGGTTCTGTATTGTAAAGGGTGGAAGACAATATGTGTTCTTGTGAAACAACCCTTTATTCCTCACTATAAAATGCCTGGTGTGTACTTTTCAAATCTTCAGTGGCTCGCTAATATATTGACTTTTGATGAGGAGGATCACAGGTAGTACATCTTTGGTAAGTGGAGTTGAAGGGTAAGATGAACTTCTTGCAAAAAAGCTGGTGTGATATTGGGGGTTTAGTCATTTGGTAGGGGTTTGTCCCAACATGTATTAAGCCCTCAGTTTTCTTTTCAGAAACCCATTAAAAATCTGGGTATGGGGATGCGCACCTGTAATTCCAGTCAGTATTGGAGTGTTGGAAGAAAGGGGATGAGAAGTTCAAAGTCTACTTTAACAAATGCTCCTCAGTGTACTCCATGCTGGCCTAGGCCACCTTGTCACAGAAGAGGAAAGACAAGAAAGAACCATAGGTCATGTGAAGCTGAGGACTGGTAAGAGACTCGATGTGCTATACGATGCGTGAACATGAATTATAAGGGACCCCTAAACAGAGCACCAAAGGGAGAAGAGAATTCAACCCAGTCTTGATTAGACAGATTCACAGTACAAAGAAGCCTGGAATTATCTGTGAGGAAAACGAAAGGCTTTGCTTCACCAACATGGGACAGCATCGATTTAAATAGGTTAAGGCTTTTAGAATGTTTGTCTGTAAATTAATCTACAAATAATACCAACATCTCCCTTTGCCCCATTGGTTTATGTCTGAGCTCTGTTTCATATGAGCATGGCATTCTTGAATCAAGGATTTAAAGTTTAGTTGTGAATTTTCTTGCCATGGTTCACATCTCCGCCTTCCTTACCAAGTCGATAAAATTATAAGGTTATTAATTCATGTTCCCTTCTAGCCTTATAAAGTTCTACATGCAAGCTCATTGTCCAAACACATAAAATGTCTTAAATCCTCCACGTTACACACTGCAGTGGGTTTTAAACAGCCAGTGGGAAGGTTTGTGGAGGAGGGGGATGCTTTTACAGCCTTACTGATTTAGGTGAAGCTAGAAACACCAAAGGCTTTGAAATGCTACAAACTTTCCTGAAAGAGAAAGCATTACCACGCTGGTCATCACTTCTTTCCCATGACATTCATAAAGAATAACTCCCAGGGTTTAATCATGGTCCCCTCAGGACCTTTGTGAATCATAAAACATTTTGTTTTGGGTGCAACAAAACAGTGTTATATCTTCCTTGTCTAAGGATTGCCAGTACCTATGCATTTCTAAGAATTCTGGAGTTCTAAAGTATTTCTCTGTACATTTTCAGTACCCATCTGAAAAGTATAAAGTGATTATTCATTAATTGACAAACTAAAGATTTTAAAGCATACAAGTGCACATGAGAAGAGTGCTTTTCAAGATAAATATGTACATGTTATTGCTAGCTGCCTACTTTTCTAGGAAAATACATGCAAAGCTCTTTAGCTGCTGGTAGTACAAAGAGGTGAAGCGATCTGTCCAAAGGCAATCATTTGCCTCACATTCTGCAGCCCTGCCCCTGAATATCCTGCCTCTTAATACACTGGATGCCAGCAAAGTAGGTCAGACAAGATGGGCAAATGCAATAACTGGAAGCCACCGAGAGAGTTAATCACCCCTTAGGTTTTCTACTCCTTATAAAAATGAAGGTTATCCTTGATCATACTTCTCCAGAGAAATTAAGTAACTGCTAAGACAAGGTGTGCATTTAAATGTTTTTGTTTGTGTTTGTCTTCCTCCATAGTTGGAGATGAAGAGCAAACAGGAGAGGGAGGAAGTCTGTCACTCTTAGACTACTCTCAAACAGTGTAGCCCTCTGTATCAATGTTCCTAAATACTCTTTCCTGAGAAGGCAAGCCAGTCTTGTCCTGCAAGTGGTAATAACTACTTACACTGCGTGTCTGTTTGTTTGAGTGGTTATTTGCCTCTGTGTGTCTATCTGACAGGGTCTGTGTATATGTTTTGTGTGTGTGTGTGTGTGTGTGTGTGTGTGTGTGTATGTTTCTGTGTGTGTGTCTGTATGCACTATGTATATTTATGTCTCGGTGTGTTTATTTGTATATCTGTACTTACCTGCTTGTCAAAAGCTGATCCCACTCTTCACTGAACATTACTAGGTACATCCAACAATGACCAATAGCAGTTCCGTCATTTAAGTAATAAAATTAAACACTCCCTGGCTTGTATCCAAGATCTCACCATCCCTCTCTCCTGTGACATGTCTAGGCCAAACATCATGATCAGCTCCTGAATGGCCATAGTAACTTCCTTAGTTGTTTCTTCACTCCATTAATCTCTGTTCTCATCATGGTAGCTAGAGCAACATTTTGCAATATACATAAATTGATCTCACTGGACTTACTAAAAGCTGACATAGTCTATTCTGAAACATTTTATGAAATCTAACCATTGAATGACAGTCCACATACCCTTCTTTCCACTCACCATACAGTCTTTCTCTCAGTTCCAATTACTGACTAGATACTCTAGCTTCCCAGGTAATTAAGTAATTAAATGAGGATTCACTATTTTACTTGCTCTAGCTTTGATTCTGTCTTGTGGAATTATACCCCAAATTGTGACATGATTCATTCTTTTCCTCTATCCTTGCCTCGATAGAATTGTCTTAATTCTATTGAAGATTATTCTCTAAAAGTTCATTATGAATAATCCTTTCATAGGGAGAAAATACATCACCAATGGCTAGACAGTTCTATGTGTGGATAATGCCAACTCTCTGTCCTCCTTGTGAGAAAAGGTAAGTTGGACAATGACGACCCTTCATTACCACAGTAGACCTTTCCACCATGGTCTCTTTATAGCTGTCTTTATTGTGTTGCCTGACTGGGGAAGGTGGCATATTTGAATTTATATGCAAACTCAAGTCTGACAAATACATTGGAAAACTTCGAACAAGTAAGAAAATTTGGATTCTATCTCAAACAACTTCTTACTGAGCCTAGTGTAATTGTATAGTATCTTCATAGGTGAATAGCAGAAGCATCTTGGGCTACTGTGCTAAGAATAGCAAATCATTTTAGTGAGAGTCTCACAGCACAGTTCCAGATTTGCTAAGATAGACTGGTCATCATATCATTCCTCTTGTTATGTAAGTGAATGATGTAGTTGTGGTGATGTGAAATACCACCAATGGGAACCTTACTCTCCCAGTTCTCTACGAGGTGAACAATAGTGACAGTTAGAGGTACCATGACTACTGCAAGACCTGCTGACCATGTCCTACATGGAATTGAGTGAAATGCCTACTCATAATAGAGTGTATGTCAGTCACGTCCTCCAATGTCCAAACACTGAGAAACAAGCACCTATTCCATGCCTTCACTTTCCCGTATAAATATTACCACTTCTTTCTATTTTTGCAAGGCAGTGCCAGTGTAGACTTGATCCCCACAGCACACATTTGACAAACCTAAACCCACAGGAATACATCAGTGAGGTCCAGGCTGAGGACTCTTTCTGAGGTAGAAAGAAACATCTCAAGTTGTCATTGTTAACATTCCTCAACACAAGATTAGGATGTTTTAGTTGAGAGTAGCTGCCAGCTATCCCTAAAATGGAGTTTATACTCTAAAATATTAACATGTTTCTTGTTGAGAACCTGATAATCCTTTAAAAAGGGAAGTTAACATTTCAATGTAGGTTTTAGAACCAACATAGTCTTTATTTTCTTAGGATTTCTTTAAAGTCTCAGGAATTTGAGATTTTTCTTATTTATTTAATTATGGAAGAATCTCATTGAATGAAGTATGTTCCAGAAAACAGCATGTACCCATTTGAATTTAATGTTTTTTCCTTTCCATGCTTGCCCAGAGGAGAAACTACCTTCTAGAGAAACGTGGAGGTTTCTGTCAATCAAGAAGCTAAAGGTTGTCTATGGTCAGCAGAGCCTCTCAAAATTCCCTCTGCCATCTGGTCAGGGCCTTCACTTCAGCTTGCCCTGAAGCCTTTTAAGTTCAAGGGGACACTTACTTACCAGTCCCTTCCCAACAATCACAAGGAAAATGCATAATGTATGGTAATGGTAGGACCAGTAAGAATTAAAGTAAATGGTGTGACATAAAAAGGGCTTCGAACAGGATTAATAATTCTGCAATTTGTTACATAAAGTCCATTTTTTTTCCACTTTCAGAGCAGAGCTGCCCGGTGGGTTCACCAGCTCACTCATTATTAGGTATATATCACTTTTATTGTTTTACATTTTTATAGTTTATTAAAAAAGACATTATTCATGAATAAAACATTTTGGCTTCAGGCTTCCATACGGAGAGTTGGTCAGAGAGTTTACCCAGTTTCTGTTTTCAAACAATAATCAAAAACAAAAGTGTAATCAGCACATAGTCAGATGGCTTAGCAGCATGTGTGGTGCAGAGTCCTCTGCCTGACACCCCTTTAATTGTATAAATTCTCTCTAGATAGGTTTTTCCTGAAGGAAGTTTGCTCCCTTTGTTAAGGATCTTTCTACGGTCTGTATTAATTTTTATGTCATCTCTTTATATAAATATTCTTTTTTATTGGATTTTTTATTTGCATTTCAAATGTTATCCCCTTTCCCTCACCCAACCACCAAACCCTTCCTTCCGCCCCGCCCTGACATTCCCCTACATTGGGGAATTTAGCCTTGGCAAGACCAAGGGCTTTTCTTCCGCCTGGAGCCAAAAATGTCATGCTTAGCTACATATGCACCTGCAGGTCTGTCCACGTGTACTCTTTGGATCGTGCTTTAGTCCTTGGGAGCTCTGGTTGGTTGTTGGTGTTGTTCTTATGGAGTTGTAAGCCCCTTCAGCTCCTTCAATCCTTTCTCTAACTCCTCCAATGGGGACCCTGTTCTCAGTTCAATGGTTGACTATGAGCATTTACCTCTGTGTTTGTCATGCTCTGGCACCGATTCTCAGGAGACAGCTATATCAAGCTCATGACAGTATGCACTTCTTTGAATCAGCAACACTGTCTGGGTGTGGTGGCTGTATGTATATGGGCTGTATCCCCAGGTGGGGCAGGCTCTGAATCGCCATTCCTTCAGTCTCTCCTCCAAACTTTGTCTCCATATCCCTTCCTCTGAATATTTTTGTTCTCCCTTTTAAGAAGGACTGAAGCATCCACACTTTGGTCATCTTTCTTCTTGAGCTTCATGTGGTCTGTGGTGATATGAGCTTTTGGGCTAATATTCATGTATCAATGACTGCATAGCTCACTCAGGATGATATTTTCTAGTTCCATCCATTTGCCTATGAATTTCATGAAGTCATTGTTTTCAATAACTGAGTTGTACTCCATTGTATAGATGTGCCACATTTCATGTATCCATTTGTCTGTTGAAGGACATCTGGGTTCTTTCCAGACTCTGACTATTATAAATAAGGTTGCGATATAAATATTCTTTATATGAGATAACCTTAACTTAGTAGAACATGTCATTAGTCAAGAGTTGCTGACTAAGACTGAAATGGGCATAGTTAATGCTTCTGTTGTTTCATTCACTCCACCCACTGGAAAGTCCCTCACTACAAATCACCAGCCGTAAACTAAAACACGCCAGTAACATCATCATGAATTTGATTATTACTTTGGATGGTATGGATGTACTAGAACTATTGCAAAGAAGGCTAATGCTGTGACCAGAAGATAGTCTTAGCTGGGCATTGTGCTACACATCTGGAATTCAATAATTTAGGAAGTAGACATAGAAGTGTGAGTTCCAGACTAGCCTGAGTAGATTGGTAATTAAGCAACTGACTCTAAAACCTCAAAATATGTTCTCTGTATAATGAAAGAATTTTTATTGACAAGATAGCATGGTTTCTCATAAGTCACTAAAATTGTTATATTAAAGTATAGATCACATGTTCAAAAGGATCCTAGTGGAGTTACATTCCTGGGGAAACTGATTCCTCTTTTGTTTTGCTTAATTTTCATTTCAAAGTGGAACAGCAGCCAGTTACTCATATAATATTCACTTCATTTAATCATGTTCTCATTGTTTTTCACTAGATGGGATTTACATGGCAATGTAGAATTCAACTCCAATGATATACATATCCAGTCAGCACTGACTCATATGACGTAAAAATTTAATTATAAAAGGTCTACATTAGGGTCAAATTTGGAAGGTCAAACCTGTGAGGACCTTTAGAGAACAAGCTAGACTCTGTTTACAATGAGGAAGGGGGAAAGGTTGCACAGCTGGCATTTGCACACTTATAAATGTGAGTCGACAAGCCCTCTATAAAGAATTAAGATTTAATAATTAGCAGCTACTCACACATCTATAAAAAGCATCCTTTGTGTTTCAATCTCAGTAGAATCATTTGGATTATCCAGGGAAAATGCAGTGTCCCCTGTGTTTCTGTCCCTCTGGAGTAGGTAAACAACATCTGTTTTAGCTTGAATTTTGCTGAATATTATGCAACTAAACCAGTATTGATATTTTGATAAACAAATCATATAAACAAGAGAACATTCTGAGAAGCTTGAAACTGATATATCATTGGATATTTAACTTAATAGAACCTTTAGAAGGTAAACTGCCCAGGGTGATCCTGTAATAAACACATAATATGTGGTCTGTCATTTTGTTTCAAAAGCCTTTACATTAGAATTTGTAAAAATTAGAAACTACTGTAAGACTTTGGCCCAAATCTATTATATGTTAACGTAGGAAGGCTGTTATCCTCTTATGGTTCAGATAGAATGGCACTTGTTGCTCCACAGGTTTAAAATATGTAAATCAAATAGAACTTCATAGAATGAAAGGATGTGAATGGTATTGTGTACCCAGCTAGATAAAAGAGTTTTCTATGAAACAACCAGAGTATATCTTTATGATGGATGAGAACCATAAGGGAATGAGAGAACAATAAGGGTAAGCATATTCTCCTCTAAATGATAACATATAGTTGGTTTCCAAAGAATTATATGCAGAGTCCTTTTACCCAGTCTGCACTAAAAGATAACGATGTTTAGATTGTGTCTGTAGTTGGAAGGCCTGGGAGAATCTGCAAGTCAAACACGCCATGCTTCAAATGCTGGACATTAGTCTTGCATTTACTTCATTTGAATAGAAGTTTGAGATTTGTTGTAAGGTGACAGATCATGTATTCACATTGTACACATATTAATTTTAAAATCATAGATGCAGAGTAAACTGCAACTTCAGTTAAACTTTTACCATACCTGTTCTTCAATGTGCCTGGGTAAGTGGATGATAACACAGGGGTGTTTGTGCTTTTGATGTATGCTATGACTCAAAAGACAATTCACTTTTGAAATGGTCTTACCATATACTCCATATAACTCTCAAAACTCAGGTTGCTGTTACTGCGGACTCCTGAGCACTAGGCTTGTAGTGGAGCACCATGAGGTCCAGAAGAACAGCACATTTTTTAAAACAACAGGACATAAGCCACAGTTTCAATTCGAGATAATAGACAGAAAGTTTAAACACAAACTATGAATAGTTTACTAATGTTTTAATAAAGGCATAAAAATTACCAGAAAAACTGACCATTTGTTATACAAATCATAATGTTAATATGTTGCATGTAATTTCCTTGTAAATTCTATTATTCAGCTTTTTCTGAAATTATTTACAAAACTATAAACTATATTTATAAATATGAAAGCTACTAATATATTAAATTATGTCAGACAACAGTAGAGAGAGAGTGAGAGCATGCTTGGAGACATTTTAAGAAGTATTTTATTTCATTATGAGAAGGTAATTTTCCAATTATTATTGTTATAATAGAGTTCATGTGTATATAGGTAATTCAGCTGATTGTCTAGTTTACATCAATGAAGGGTGGCATATACCATAACTAAAGATAGTCTTAAAACTGGTAAAAGTCAAGGAAATAATATTCATGATGGCTTGAATTAAGGGCATACTTGTAGAGATGGAAAAACCTCCTGCTTTATGAGAAACTTGCATTATATGAATTTAATTGGACTATAAAGTTGTTAGAAAGTGAAGGAAATAACCTTGCGGTTGTGGGTTTTTAAAGTAGGCATTTGGGGCAAAGACAGGAAGAGGCTGGGCTGGAAGGTATTCAGAATTTTATGCATGTGTGTGTGTGTTCTTTGCTAAGAAGACACTGGAAAGTTAAATTTGGAGCTCATGGTAGAGTTCTCAGAAGAAACACATGCATGGAGAAAGAAGCAGCTTGTAATCATCACTAATTAAGCCCTGCAAATGTGGCTGTTTGCACTGCATACATCTGGTTTTATTACAGTTTTCCCAAAAGTTCCTATTGTGGATGGAAGATAGAAGATACTGTAGAGTGAGGAAAACCAGCATAAATTTAAATTCTTCATGAGTAGGCAAAACACTAAATGATTCCAGAAATATATATATATATATATATATATATACATATATATATAATACATAAGCACACACACATATATATATGTATTTATATGATAGGCATTATGAATGATGAAATTCTGACAAGAAATTTTAAAATTATTTAAATTAAGAAAAACAAATAATAATAATTTTTACATCAGAATAAGCTAATCCAGAAGTGTGCTCCAGTATATTCATGAAATATAAAATAATACTAAGAGAGAACATCTTGTTCTGCTTTACCTTGCTCAGTATATTTTCTAGTTCCATTTGATTACCTTCAGTTTTTTTTCTCTCCTCTCAAGTCATATTTTGCTGTCTATACACGCCATGCTGTTGCTCTCCAGTCATTAGCTGTAGGACAGTAAGCTTGTTTACTTTTCATTGCTATTGTAAAGAGACTCACTGATGGAGAGTCACAGGCAGTTTGTGACAGCTAAGAAAACTAAAGTTAGTCTTCCTCAGGAGTGAGCATAATAATCAGTTTATGCATTACCAAGTGATTGTTCCTAAAAGCATATTCAGTCAAGCAACACTACCTGGAATCATAAATTTGAGACAGAATGAAAGCATGGGCACTTGTTAGAGGTAAGAAATGAAAGAAATGGTATATAGGAGACATACATAAAATTTAGGAAATAAAAGTAAATGAAATAAAAATTTAATGAATAGATAAAAATAAAAAGAGAACAAAAATATTTATGTTGTTGGAAATTTACAAAAATTTTTCATCTTTATTCTTTTAAGAATTTTAAAAAGTTGCTTTAGCAAAATATCTACAGACATACAAAATGACTTGTCTTTTCTTACGTGGAGATTGAATCTAGGCTTCCTTCCTCCTTTCTGCTGAGAACATTTCTGCACTGGCCAATGGAGTAGAAGAGAAGGTATTCTCTTTGACTTCATTTTGTTGTCATTTTCGATTGTCTTGACACCATGACCAAGGCTACTTTAAAGATATTTAATTGGGGGCTTGCTTACAGTTTTGAGAGGATCAGTCAGTAACCATCACTGGTTGGAGCACGGCAGCAGGCAGACAGAAGTGGTGTTGGATCAGGAGCTGAGAGTTTCCGTCTGGTCTACAGGTAGAACCGAAACAGAAAGAAAGCTAACTTGGAAAGATGTGAATGTTTAAACCTAATATCTGCCTTCAGTCACACAACTCTCCCAAGTCCACACCTCATTATTCTCTGTAAACTTAATTCCGCCAAGTGCAATAAAATCATTCAAATATTTGCAAGCCTGGGGTACATTCTCAATCAGACCATATCTTCTAAGGCTAACACTCAAAGGTTGTCTGACAATGCTAAATATGACCTTTATGTTTTATAACCCCCCAAAAACAGATATGAATTTTGACTAATATACGTCAGCACTGGGGACACATATCTGGTATTCCAGCAATTGTGGAATTGAGGAAAGAGAATCCACATATATTCAAGATCAGCCTGTTCTAAATAGTCATATCAAGGTCATCTTGAATTACATGGTGATTTGAAGGCTAGGCTGAGTCTCAAATTGAATTTAAAGCCACCCTGGGATATACAGTGAGAGCTGGATCAAGAAATAGGGAAAACCTGAATAGCCTAGTAAGGGCATCAATGGAAGGGGAAACCCTTGGTTCTGCCAAGGCTGGATCCCCAGTGAACAAGATTCTTGGGGTGGGGGAGGGCGGCAATGTGGGCAGGATTGGGAGGGGAACACCCGTATAGAAGGGGAGTGGGAGGGTTTAGGGGGATATTGGCACGGAAACCGGGAAAGGAAAATGTAAATAAGAAATACCCAATTTAATAAAGACGGAAAAAATACCTGCAAAAAAATTTAAAAGAAATCCAAGGGCCACAACTGCATGCTGTTAGAGACTAGAGACACGGATGCCAACTAAGAATTAGAGTTAAACACGAGGTAAGAGACTTTGCAAAGGCAATTTTAGCCATCAATGTTGAATTTTCCTTAGACAAATGTTTTTTTTTCCTGAAGAAGCCTCTGAATTGTAAAGAATGCACATAGATCAAGCACATTATAAATTATGTAATATTTCAACCAGGAAAATCTGATTGAAATTAAATATTTATTTTCAATTATTTTTTGGAGTTGATTTAATACCCAAATTATTAACTCAATTGTATCTTCTCTTACTCACTGCAATCAGGAACAAACCCAATTCATTAATCTTGTAACATATATTATATATGATCCTGGAGGCTCTAGAAGTGTAATAAGCAAAGAAAACAAAATAGAAAGTATAAACATTGCAAAAGGAAGAAGTACACAGTTAATTTTCAAAGAACATGATTGCCTACCTAGAAAATCCAACGGAATTTACAAGGCAATTACTTAGAACAAATAAGTAAATTTAGCAGGTCACAGGACAGAAGGCCAATATAAAAATCAATTTTATTTATGTGTACTAGGAGCAGACAATTTGAAAATGGAGAACAAATCAATATTATGTACCATAACATCAAAAACAAAATAGGAAAGAGTAAATTTACAAAGCAACGGGAAATCCAAGAACTTTTCCAAATATCAACTCAGTTCGATGGGTCCAGTTTAGATTTGAAGGGATTTTCATAATGTGAATATATTATAGAACTCAACGTTTTAAGTTTATACTATTGGGAAGATCTATAGTATTTATTAGCAATTGAGAACTCCTTAAGGTTTCCTTCAAGTCACAGAAAAAAAATAGCAATATCAATGTTAGTGGAGACACATCTATAAGATTGGAGAAGGGACTGAAAATTACTAGAAATCAATAATGAAACCTTAAATGAAAGACTAGAGTTTTGTCATCCAAAAACACAGTTTGACTTAAATGATTTGAAATACATTAAATGTAGGGAAACTTGATTGGTAAAGGAAATCATGGCAATAAAATATGATCTACCAAATAAAGCAGAAATCCATGATTTCATATCAATGCATGCAACTGACAATACGTGAATATGAAAGAAATCTTGTCCTTAGAGGCGGATAACACCAATAAACACAGAAGTGATAGAAAACCCACGAAGGGTTCTAAAATTAGTAGGCTAACATTGGATTAGATATAAGATGTTTCTGTATTCTCAGAGTGTTTCCAGAAAAATCAATTACTTATTACAAAGGAGAAAAATCATAACTTTATTGTAGAAAAACCTGAGGGAATCCCATTTTAACAAAATCATTAAAGTAATATCAACAGCATGTTGTATCTATGGATATGAGTCTTGAGAAAAGAAAGAAGCTAAGTCCTGAGCTACCACAAGCTTCCACAGTAAAACATGTTCACCTAAGAATATTTACAGAGAAGCAGCAGGGGTAGCAGCATTAAAAGGCATAGTACAACATAGTTGTTCCTTTCTAAGATGCAAGGTTAGAAAAGAGATAAAAGAATATTAATATGAGAAGAGGGGATTTTGAAAACCAAATATAATGTGTGTATATACAATAGACAGTGCTATCCTGTGAGGCGTTACTGGAGTCATTTAAAGTCTAGAGCATACTGTGGAACCATGATCATGGGCACCAGTTGGGGGTTTGACAATTGCATTGGCAACAGAAGATAAAATACTTTTATTTAGTGACAGTATTAGTTTATAATATTATTTCACTCTCAAATTAGAGGCGTGTATACATAGCCACCAAAACAGTCTGGTGCAAAGGGAGAGAGAATGTTTAGACATGTAAAGGAAATGCAAAAACAAGTTATGTAAGAGAGTTTAAGAGTTTCTTACATAACTCCTACAAGGTATCTGTGTTCGAACTAATAGAATAATAAGACACACACACACATAAAATAAAATAAAATTTTATCTTGAAGCTGTTGCTACTTTTTATTGAGTTGAAGTTACATTCATTAGAGTTCAGGAAAAATTTATCACACTGAATCCACATAACTAGTTTGAATTCTCTCATTTAAAAAGAGCAAAAACAGATTTCTGAAATGTGACTGACAAGCTTTGGAAATTAATTTCACTTTCCCTAGGCGTCAATCATATCGGTAAGCTCGGCATCACCTCACACGGTTAAACTGCTTCACCTTGGCCCTTGTTGCCACTGGAAATGAGAAGTTAGTTTTGCCTTTGGGGCCTATTCCATCACTGGGTCCTCATGGAGCCTGACAACTAGAGGGGCACATGAATGTATTTCTGATCTATATGTGTCCGTTGGGAACTTGGTTGAAATTCTGATCTGTTTCACATGCCTTCCAGAAACAGGTCTGGGACGGTAACGATCCTCCAGCCCTATTCATCTAAGTCGAAGGGAACCTGAGTCTGAATTCTTAGGAGGAGATTATCATCTTCAAACTGCTTTGGTCCTGTGAACTCAGACAGACTCATCGCTTACTGTTGCCTTGACTCCTTGCCAAGCATAATGGAGAATTGCAAGTGAACTTAACTGAGGAAACACGGTGCAGGCTTGGACTGCTCAGATGCAGCTTAGGAACTGCTCAGATGCCTTTGCCTAAAGCTGGTGATGAGTGAGAAAGCAGAGCGGCGTGTTCACCTCGTAGTCAGGGTCCTGAAGCACACGCTTTAAAGTTCAGTGCTCCTGTAATGATCTCCTTATTCAAACCATGGAAAGGGGGGACCCGAGATAGATATGATCTAGATGATCTGAATGAATTCCATCCAGATATAGTTCAAGTCTTTTATTTGCTAATCTCTGTGCAATGTCTTATGTTTTAACAAGTTTAGCTGAGGAAAATGGCAGAGATGAGCTGAGGAATCGGCACAAAGTTACCTTATGTAAGAAGTGCCTCACAGAGGGGATGGAAAACTGTAATTTCCAAAACCTGGTAGTACTGACTTACAGAAGCAAAGCGATGTGGAAATACCCCACTAAGTAGTACTTCATACATACTAGTTCTATTGAAATCATACACAATTACACATGAATATAAATAATTTCTGGCTAGGCATGGTAGCTTAGGAAACAGAGACAGGGCAACTCTAAAGTCATCTGGGTAGCCAAGATTAGGTGAATAGGCAAGCTTTGGGTCCAAGAGATTCTTTTTCCAGAAAACAAAGTAGAAAATCATCTTGGAAGACACCAGATTGGGAACACTGGTCTTCCACACATTCATATAAACATGTCTGTGCTTCCACATCCAGGAAAACACATACACACACACACACACACACACACACACACACACAGTCACGCATGCACACATACACAACATACATACAAGTACACACAAAAGATTCTCATAGGGTTTGTATCATAGGAAATCACATGCTTCCAAACCAAGGACATGTGTCATGTACAGTGGTCGAGAGGACTATGTGCTTTGTCTAAAATAAAAATGCAAGCATTAGTCAATAAAGGTGATAGGGAAGGACATATATTTTGACTATGTAAAGATCTTAAGTCTCAGTTTTTTCCACAACATAAATAATAAAAATCTTCAACTAATGAGATTCTAGGGTCAAAGATAACAGAAAATTTTGTCTTACATTATCTGGCAGTGCCTGCTTTTTTTCCTGGGGTGATGCATTAGAGCAACAGTATTTCTTTCTATAACTGATAATGTTATGAATTTTTCATAAATTATACAAATTTCAGGAGATTCAACCTTTTCCAGAGCTAACATATAGATAAACTATTTTTCCATATTTTTCATGTAAGTCACAGTAAGCTCATGACTTAGATTAAGTGATAGCAAATACTGCTAGGATAGACACTCTGAAAGCCTTCATGATAGATGCAAGGTACATAAATAAAATAGTGTCAAATAATCTAATCGCTCGAGAAAATATACATGACCAAATACATTTTAATCTTGAAAACCAGAAGAAAATTTTATTAATATAATTTATTATGATAGTATGTATAACAAAATATACATATTATATGACTCTAAAACACAATGAAATTAAAAAAAAATAAAAAAAACTAGTCATTGCTTGAGAACAATGTTCCTGGAAGTCTCCTCTATTGAATTAGTCCTGTGGTAGAGGTGCTATTTTTATGCATTCCAGAAACTTTAATAAATTGATCTGGGTTGGGGGATCTGAGTCACTGGGGGGCATATTAGAAGGTTTATCTCTCTGGGTTGCTTCAGCCCTCTGCCTTTTGTGTCCCATGAGGGGAGCACCCTCCTGCTGAGTTTCCTAGCACTGTCACATTCTATACCAGCATAGGGGGTAAGAAACCTGAAAAAGCCAAAATCTCTCTTTGCTCTTTTTAGTGGTGCTCTCAAGTATTTTGTTCACAGCCCTGCAAAAGTAACTAACAAACTTGTAATGACAACGTGCTATTTGCCTAAACTATTATGTTTAATGAAGGAATCTCACAGTTTGTACCATTAAAAATGAGGAAAAGATATCAGCTTAAGTTTATTATACAACATTCTGTATATCTATCCAGTAAATTACATAATGAAAGAACATTACAGAGGGTGATGAGTTGATATAAATTATTTTCCCATCATGTGACTTACATGTAACAGGCCTAAGAATGGAAGCATTTTGTACAAATAAACATGTAGACTATTTTGTCATGAAGAAAATTCAACAGCTCTAAAACACAAGATTAAAACATGTTCACAGGATCTATTCCTTGTTTAAGTTTTAAGTTTATGCCAACTTTTACACAGGCTGGAAAACTGGCAGGAGATACCATTTTCATTTCAACCATCTTAGCCTCTTGCAGTCTTTTCTACCAGGTAAACTGAGGAGTGGCTGATAACAAAGGGACCTAACTTTGTCATGCCTTGGATTACTAAGGGAATTATCTCATTTAGAAAATGATATTGCCTCACGTAGCTAGCACACTGGTTATAGACATAATGGATTTGAGTTCAAGATTTCATGGGTATTTGTAATCAGGTAACTCCCTGAAACATCTGAGTTGTAGAACACACAAAGAACTGATAATAGAGTAATACAGCTACAGACGTTTGGATGACACTTGTGGTCAACATGATGAGATTCGATCATCCAAAGAAATGTATGTGGTCATCATTAGAGCCTTTTAAAGTATAAAAAGTTTTGAAAATGTAAATAAGACATTATAGTAAATCTAACAGTTTCTTCAAAGCTGACAACTTTGGGTAACTTCTAGAAGGAAGAAAGAGAAACAGCAGTGGAGGACAGAGACATTAACTATGGAAGAGTATATTACTCACTGGTGGCTTCCAGGAAGAAGAATGTCATAAGTCAGGCAAACATGTTGAAAGGTGTCTTTGAAACAGGCCCTGTCACTCAATCTAGAGTATAGTTTCATCACCTGCATCTGTATGGAAGTCCTTCTTTCCTGTGAGATCTTGTGAGTGCCCAAGGCCAGCAATGCTTAGGCACTGACCACAAAAAAAAAAAAAGAAAAGAAAAGAAAAAGAAAAAAGACTAGCACACTCCACACACACACACACACACACACACACACACACACACACACACACACGCACACACACACACACACACATACAAATAAGCGTCTGGTGGTTTATAGCAATCTAATTTCCTTAGTAAGTTAATAACGTAGTTATTTTATTCTTTCTTTTCCCTCAACTCTTCTTAGAGCCTCCTTCCCTCCCTACAAGTCATGTTCTCCCAATTCATGTTCTTCCTCTCCCTGTCTTTCTGAAAACAAAACAGAAAACATGTCAAACAACAAGCAAAAAGCCTGAAAATCAAAGCAGACAATCTTAAAAGTAAAAGAGGAAATCAGTAAGACAACATGCTAATTAACAAAGAGGCTCACAGCTGGACAATGTACAGAGAGTGAGAGATTTTAGAACACTCAACCCTAAATGAAATTTCTTCATCACAACCTTCCCCTTCAGGCCCATGGGTCTATGCCAAACGGGAGGCAGAGAGATTGTAGGAGTTAGAGGTTATAGATGACTCAACTCCAAGGGAACAGCAGGTTGGGTATGGGAACTGAATAAAATAAATTTACATTGTTATAGGTAATTTGTTATAACAGTTACAAGAACTAAATCCAAAGTCAAATAAGTAACTAGACGGGATTAATTTCTAAGTCAGCCTACCTGTTCATTATGTGAAGGACAAAAGGAATAGAAGAAAATTAAGTATACAGTGTCTAATATTTTTATTAAAGCATAGAATTAGCATTCCCAAAATAACACAAAATGAATTACTGGAAAAAACATGTTTTTAAAGAGCATGTATAGCTTAAATGATCATGCTTATATTTTGTATGCATGAATGCACAAATTACATTAACTTTAGGCTTATTTACTCATCAGATAAAAGAGTTTTGGTATATTAGTTATAAAAAGCCCAAGCAACCAGAGCTTCCAGGGACTAAGTCACTACCTAAAGACTATACATGGACTGACCCTGGACTCTGACCTCATAGGTAGCAATGAATATCCTAGTAAGAGCACCAGTGGAAGGGGAAGCCCTTGGTCCTGCTAAGACTGAACCCCCAGTGAACTAGATTGTTGGAGGGAGGGCGGCAATGGGGGGAGGATGGGGAGGAGAACACCCATAAGGAAGGGGAGGGGGGAGGGGGATGTTTGCCTGGAAACCGGGAAAGGGAATAAGACTCGAAATGTATATAAGAAATAATCAAGTTAATAAAGAATTTTAGCATGAAAAAAAATATAAAAAGCAAAAGGCCATAAACTACTTAAAATTTAAAATCTGCCCATTAAAATTAGAAATTAACAGAAAAAATAGATCTGATGTAAGACTAAATATGTACTTTCTTTTCAGCATGAACCTAAATCTTAGGTAAAACGTAGTTTGACAGATCACAAGGATTTCAATTACGTCATGCTCAGTCCAACATAAGGAGAATGTTGAAGAGCAGAGGAAGAATAAAATTCTGAGAGTAAATATAGGAACTAAAATACTACTTGGAACAAAGTCAAAGTTTATTTGGTCAAAGCAATAATTAAGGAGATAATCACAAAGGATATATATTTACAAAATGGACAAACATGCAAGAAAGTGGAAACCTTGAAGATTTTTGCACTAATTATCTGATTCTACAAAGAATGCAAATAATAAAATAAAATGCAAATAGAAATAGCGAGGAGTATGAAAATAGAAATTGTTGAATGAAAACAAAGAGTCTTTAAGTGTCCATCAGTGATAAAAGGAGACACGGTTCCCCAGCAATCCCAATCATAATATAAGGAACAATATGGTATTCTGGATAAGAGTCATTTGGAGCTGTCAAAACACATACAACCAAGTCGTTCTTCTGAAATTCTGAAAACCCAAATCTGGTAGTGAATACCTATGGGCATTCCATAATAGACACCTGAGCATATAGATTGTGGATGTGTAAGACAAAACGATGGTAAAAATTACATTAAAATCCTACTATGTAATAATTATACAAGAAGTGATTATAATTAGAGAAGAAAGTAATTTTTAGATATATGTAAGGGATTCATTAAAAATGATGTGGGCTGAGATTGTAGCAATTTTCTATTAGGAGAGCTAACTGAAAAGTTGCCCAGTGTCAAAGTCCACGAAGCACATGGCTGTCTTCAAACTTTTCTGGTCTCTATTATCTTGAGGTCCAGTGGTTCTGGTGATGTATAAAATACTCCAAAAGTTGATATATTTAAAGTAAGCATGGTACAAGTCAGTAAATAGGGATCATTAAAACCAATGTCATCTGAGAAGTCTGGAACTATGGGAACTCAATCAAGTCAGTATCTTTTGAAGATGTCATGGTGGATTTTGCAGGGTCAAACCCCCAGCAAGAAGAGTGATTGCAATTGATCAATGTGCATTACATAATGAAAAAGATGAACCATTTAGGGATAGACTTTAGAAAAGACAGGAAAATTAAATGCAGAACTATCATGATTTTCTTCTCCAAAAGAGAGGCCTAGAGAGTGTATGTTATTGATAATGCATCAAAGAGAACATTTTCTTGTAAGAAACATGGACCAGCCTCTTTTCGTTTCTTTTCTTTTGTTTTCTTTTTATTTATTCTTTCTTTGCTTCATCTTTTCTTTTTCTCCTCAACTTACATATTTTACTTTTCCTTTTATAGGTTGAAATGACCACATTTGCTCCCCTGTGAGAAAAGTGGCTTGCTAAAAGAAAAATTGTAAATCTTCACATAGTAACAAGTGATCCCATTTATACATTTTCAAGCCATGCTATTTTAAAACTTGAGCCCAGAATTTTGCAGGTAAAATGACAAGTATTTCCTGAGAAGCCTTGTCTTCTGCTTTCCAACATTATTGCTCCTAGAATTTACATGTCTTCACTTGATCTTAGCCAAAAGGCTGAGAAGGGAATTTACATATCTTTAAGGGAAAGCTTTCCTTCTTCCATAGATAGTGACCAGGATCAATATGCAAGACTGCTCTTTGAAGTGTCATACAATGCACCAAACCAATGGTCAAAGGACAAAGTGCAGATAATGGGTGACATTGGAGTTTATAGAACAGCAGTACGTCACAGTTATAATGTGTGGTCTACTCGCTCACACTGTGTCCTCAATAATTCAAGAACGAAATGGGGATATTAAACTACTCTTCATGTTTACCCAGAGCCTACACTCACACAAATGCTCATTCTCCAGTTCATGCACACATAGGTTTAAAGAGAAAGGTTTGCTTGAGTGATTATGATAGAAATGTATCAACATTAATGGATAACACCAAGGAAAACATGTCTTCCAGATACAGTGGGACCGATGCACATATGAACTCACAGAGTCGATAACAGCATTCATAAAGGCGACACTGCTTCAAGACTGATAGGATCTCAGAGCAGAGAGGAGGGAGTGGACACAGGCTACTAGCACTCGCCCAGAAGTTATCTGCAAGAAATACCTGCTGGCAAGGGAGAGTTTTCTCCAGTGAAGCCTCATATGGGTATTATATGGGTATAATATGGGTATAATAACCATAGTTCAGGGTAGACCTCATGCCCAGGAATAGCTGGACAATACAAAATAAACTCAGTAGTATTTTTGTAGTCTTTGTTTTATTTCACTTTATTTGGGTGGTTTTTTTTCTACCTGGATCTTTGCTCCTTTATGTTGATTTTATATTTGTGGGAAGCTTTTTGTAGGCATTGTGGATGTTTCTTGCTTTTTATTTATTTAAGATCTTGTTTATTTGTTGTAGGGAAAGAGTAGGAAGAGGAGGGCCAGAGGGAAGAAAAAGTGGGAGTGAATGAACAAAACTTTGAGCGTAATAGGAAATTCAGAGAAATTGGAAGGAATTGGGGAAGGGGAAAAACTTGATCAAAAATGTATTGTATTAAATTATTTTTTAAATAAATCATAAACTATCTTATAAACCAACATATTAGCTTATCACTAAAATAAGTCATTATGTGCACTAATTTTCTTTAGAACCTGGTGCAATTTTGAAAGTTACTCAGAGCTTAGCTAACAAACGATTTGGTTAAAGTTGCTGTAAGCAATATTATATCCTCAATATATTATCTATATATCAACCATATTTATTCATTTATCTATGTTCTATAAGCTATATTTAGTATGTAACTATGACTATTATTTATCATTCTATATATTTTAAGATATCTGTCACCTATCTAACTACCACCTACTATCATCTAATTATCTATCATGTATCTGTCATGTATTTATGTTCCAGCTATACATTAATCTCTGTGCCATCTACATATAATCTATGTGTCATCTATTTATATATCTATCTGAATGAAGATGTCATTGTTTTAGGTTGTGTTTGTCAAAAGGGTTTTGTCTATGAACAAGAAGGGTCTAGGGAGTATGGATATTGGGGAGGTATCAGAGACTAATTAGATAGAATATGGCTCTCCAAATGTCCCTGTCCCTAATAAAGCCGTAGCTATTTTTATTTGTTAAAAAAAAGACATCCTTTTTTTTTCTTTTTCTTTTTTTTGGAGCTGGGGACCGAACCCAGGGCCTTGTGCTCGCTAGGCAAGCGCTCTACCGCTGAGCTAAATCCCCAACCCCAAGACATCCTTTTTATTCACGAAAACCCCAGCCATTAGAATTTCAGGTGAGGGGAAAGTATTAATTATCTCTAAGAGGCAAGTTGAGTTAAACATGTAATAATAGACAGAAAAATTAGTCAATATGTGTGAAGTTTTGGCCAGCAGAACTTCTAGAATCCTGCCAGTAAACCAGTAAGAGGTAGTGATCAGGAAATGAGTAGAGCATGCACCTTTTCTGGGCACTATCATTTCATTTGTTTTCATTTCTCCCTCTTTAAAAAATAGAGCATGCACATCTTTTTCAGATGTCTCACATTTAGTTCTAAGCCCCTAGGTCAGAGAGCTCACAACCATCTATAACTATAGCTCCAGAGGATCCAGTGTTCTAATATTGCTTCTACAGTAACACTCCCCCTCTCTCTGTCACACATTTGTGAGTTCACACACACACACACACACACACACACACACACTACACACACACACACAAATAAATAAATTTTTAAAATAAGTCTTGAAAAGTGTATACTTCTAACAAGAGTGCAGCTGATTAGGATGAGGATGCTTACTGGCCACCTACTAATTATAAGCTCTGAGATTATAAATTATTTTTCTTTTCAACTGGATCCTGGTAGGCCCATTCAGTGTTTCCATAACCAATCACTTTAGAGTTGAATGTATAAATCTCTTGGCCTGGTTATGTGTTATGTCAGTGTGACACAAGCTAGAGTCTTCTGATAGGAGAAAAAACTCAATTAAGAAAAGGCCTTCTTAAGACTGTACTATTGTCAAACCTCTTGGACACTTTCTTGATTAGGGATTGGTGTCGTAGAGGCCATTGTGATTGGGGATTGATGATCTTGGCTTTAAAAGATATTGGAATGTACGAGCTAGTGAGCAGCATTCTTCAGGAACTCTGGATCCACGCCTGCCTATGGGTTTCTGTCCTACTTAGATCATGTCCTCACTTTCTCCACTAAATGAATAATAGTGAGGAAATTTAAACAAAATAAACCATTTAGTCCCCAAGTTGTTTTTAGTCTTTCATTATAACCAAGGTAACCCTAAGTAAGACAACTCTTAATAATATTGTAGCTCTACCCAAATTATAATTGATCACTTAAACATCTTGTTAAACCCATAAACCTTCCTGAATATGTGATTGGACAGAATCATATTGATAACAGTCTCTGATGATGCTTTGCACATTGGTGCTAATGGTACATCTTTTCACTAATAAGCTCACAAGATCAATTTTGCCTCATCTCTATGTTTAACACAGAAAGCAGCCCACAGTACGGGATGCGCTGAGTGATGTCTACCTCTGTGGAGGCTTCCATTTCTGAGTTTGATTAGAGCTGAGAGTGTTCCAAATGTCTTCCTGCTTTCCTTCTGCCCTCCCTGTCTTCAAAAAAATTAAGGTCAAGGTTTATGCATTGAGAGGCTGTATATGCTGAAATTCCTGTTCTAAATATGAGTGGCTAGGATGTCAATGACATTATTTGATACACAGAGCAAGATAGAGACCACACTACACGGCATGAGATTCTAAGGAGAGAGGGGGAAAGGAGAGAAGAAGAAGGAGAGGGAGACAGAGAGTCAGATAGACAGAGACAGAGAGACAGAGAGAGAATTCATTTTAGTTTGCCATTAAATTAGACTTGAACCAGGTTTAGTCCCAAACCTGATAATTTGGCTCTATCCTAAACTCTTTTTATATGTTTCATACCACAGTAACATGATGCATTGAAAGGGGGTCCCTTAGTATACAGCCACACCTAGGGAATCAATCATATAAATACAATGGGTCTAGTACACAATGAATTTTATTTGGAGGTATACCAAGGAGGTGAAAAGGGAGTGGAGACAGAGAAAGAAAGGGGTTAGAGAAAAATGGAAAGAGAAAGAAGAGAAAAAGACTAGAAGACGATGGCTGAGAAAATGTGAAGAGAGAATAAAGAGGAAGGAAGGGTGAAGGTGGGACAAGAGAGAGAGAGAGAGGGAGAGAGAGAGAGAGAGAGAGAGAGAGAGAGAGAGAGAGAGACAGAGAGAGACAGAGAGAGACAGAGACAGAGACAGAGACAGAGAAGGAGGCCAAATAGTCCCGTTATAAAGCCAGGCTCCTTCCTGTCTATTGCTATGTAACTGTTTGAGGGAGCCTATAAGAAGTGCTAACACTCTTCCAATTTTAATGTAATTAAAAAATGAGAAACTAGAAAGGTGAAATGGGGTCATCGTGATCTCTAGCTGCTCCTGCTGACTTTGGGGCAACATGTCTCTGGGAAACCTAAGAAAGAAAATGGGGATGGGGATGTGTTGGTCAAGTCTTAAGAGGGTTTGGTGTTTTCTGGCTTATATGACATAAAACAAAGGTAAGTAAGTTTAGGAGGAGAAGAGTTTCTTAGGGGTACATGTGGAACCCTTTGGACTTGGTGGTAGAGGTGTGGGGAGTTCCAAAGCCAGGGAACAGGGGAGGGATCCCAACCTCTGGAAAAGGCAACAGGGAGGAGTTAAGGCTACTGATTGGCAAGTGTGTTTATCTGGACAGAGTCTATTTGGCCCATGAGACATAAATCTGAGTGGGTTTTCTGGAGCTTGCAAGCTTACAAGAGAGATACATTTCTTAAAAGTATGAGCAGTTTCTAAGATGAGCTTAGGGAAGACAAAATCTTTCAAAGATCAAGAGGAGCAAGAGGGATTCCCCTCTTTCTAGAAGACTGAATGCATATTAACTTACCATTTTGAGAAGCATTTTTAAGTTTACATTTAAAAGAAAATCAAAGGAGACTCAAAAATTTGCCTTTGTGAATGATAGTTGATTATATAGATTTAATATGAGAAACATCTTAAGTTTATAGTTAAAAGACAACAAAAGCAAACTTAAAATTTGAACTTGTGGTTAGGAAAGTAGATCATATAGTAGAATGTTTTATTAGAATTAGGCTAATTAATCAGACCTCCACTGATAAATGTTAGTATTTTGAACTTTTAAAGTCTCAATATAAAAAACAATGCCACAGCAAGGGGAAGAAATTTGAAGTATTTTCTACCTTAAATCACTTTTTATTACCATTTAAGTTTGTATATCCTCTAACTTTCATATCTTAAAATTTCCAGGTTTAAAACATCTTTCTAGAACTTTGCTTAGGTCCTTAATACGTAAGGATTTTATTTAATTATTTATCAGGAGACATAGGTTGGATCATTGGGGAATAGTCACTGTAAACTGTTTCTTTTTTGATGTTGCTTTTGTTTTTGTTTTTTTGTTTTTGTTTTAGCTTTTACTTTGTTTTTGTTTTGTTTATATAAAAAGCAGAGGGTTCCATCTAAACTTGTAAAGTTTTTTATTATGAAGCCTTCAAGCCAGGCAAACATGTCTGTCTTTTTGATAAGAGATCTGGTAGTCTTCACTAGTTAAAGAATTGATTGTGTTAGTTTGGTGGTAAAGTACCTTGGCGTAGGGAGCTAGTTGTACGTTTTCTAGATGTTAAGCTGTAGCTAGGATAGCTGTCAATGTAATTAGAAATTGGGGAGGAATAATTACAACCTAGATGTCATATATTAGTTAAAATGGCAGAGGTTAGTCTATAGTTCACTATGTAAAAGTTCACTATGAAAACAGTTCACTATGTAAACAGTTCACTATGTAAACAGTTCACTATGCAAACAGTTCACTATGTAATTAGTTCACTATGTAAACAGTTCACTATGTAATTAGTTCACTATGTAAACAGTTCACTATGTAAACAGTTCTCCCAGGTCCCTGTTGACTCCATTGTAACTTGGATAAAGGCAGCCTGGTCATCAGACCCAAAAGACAAGAAGCTTTTGTTTTGTTTCATTTTTCCCTAAAGAGGAAGATCTTGGGAGAAATGACTCACCTTGGCATTAAATATGAGACATTTAATTTTCCAGGTGTCCTCTGTCCACAGTTTGGGCTGAGCCCCGACAGTGGACAAGGCAATGGCACAATCTTTCTTAGTGGTTATCATACCAGAATTGAGATAGAGCCCTTTGTTGTTGTGTCCACAACTTGTTGAAGACTTGAGGAAAAGTCATTGTTATGAACTGGATCTGGGAGTCTCTATCTGTTATAGTAAGCTTAAACATTTAATGATATATTTAGCTGATCTCTGGCAAGATGGAGAGCTAATATCTATTTAGCACATCTGAGTTAGACAATTTGTGTCTGTTTTAAATTATTTGCTTTAGATTGCATTTAGTAAACAGAAGAGTGTATTGTATCTTAATACTGGTTGCAAAAAACAATGCTGGCCATCTTTTAAGGCAGTGATATTTAATTTTGTAATGTTGTAAACCTTTAAAGTAATACTAAAATTAAAATTTACTGAGGCAGGATAGAAAGGATATGAAAACTTACCTCAATTGAAAAGTGCATTGGAAACTTTTAAAAATTTTTATTAATCATTTTATTCATTTATATTTCAAATAATACTCCCTTCCACAACCTTCCCCATCCCAAGTCCTCTGTTCTCTTCCTTTTTGTATGAGGGTGCGCCTCCAACCACTCACTCACTCTTGCCTCACTGCTTTAGCATCCCCCTATGCTGGCGTATCAAGTCTTCACAGGACCAAGGGCCTCCCCTCCAATTGATGTCAGATAAAGCCATCTAATGCTATATATATTTCTGGAGCTATGTATATTCTTTGATTGGTGGTTTAGTCCCTCAGATCTCGGGGGGGGGGTCTAGTTAGTTGATATTGTTCATCCTATTGGGTTTCAATCCCCTTCAGCTCCTTTAGTCCTTCCCCTAGCTCTTCCACTGGGGTCCCTGAGGCTCAGTCCAATGTTTGGCCGTGAGTATCTGCATCTGTATTGGTCAGGTGCTGGGGTGACTTCTCAGAGAACAGCTCTACCAGGCTCCTGTCAACAAGTACTTCTTGGCATCAGCAATAGTGTAGACTTTTGGTGTCTTCAGATGGGGTGCGCCCTTAAGTGGGGTGTCGGAGACTTTTTTAAGTCAGGATGTTCTCAAGCAAGTGGGCAGTGAAATGTGGACTTTCTACAAAACCGGTGGACAGTTATGTGACTGTCTTCAACCAAAGTGGCACTGAAGCTTCAGTCAGTCTTATGACTTCCCTAGACTAAAATGATGCAGAAACTGTAGTTCTGCCTTTTCTCCCACCCTTAGCAAAGATGGTAGGAAGGCACATGCTGTATCCCAGAATGTAATATATTTACAGAAGCATGTCTATGTAAAGAGATAGTAGTTAGACATATAGAGAGGCTGATAAAAACATTGTGCATGTCAGGAAGAGTGTTATATGCATATGAGGAGATCTCTCTCCCTGCCATTGCAGGTAGCCTCTGCAGTCCTGAGTGAGCAGCATGAAGGCATGGTAGGTTAGCATACAAAGTGGCTTGGCCGATTCTACACACAGGGATATAATGACTGTCTGGCCCTTCTCTGGCTATAGTTGGCTTAGATCTGATGCAGACCAGAATGGAAAGAAATTGGAGATAAAAATTTCCCAGGAAGTAGAAGTTTTAAGACAGCCCACTGTAGCAATCAGCTGGCAGTATCGAAACAGCAGAATGGGGTACCAAGCGGGAAGCAAGTCAGCTGGAGAAAGGATGGGAGCTGAGTTGGTTAACAGGAGAATGAAAAGGAAGGTTTGGAGGGAAGTTAGGAGAAAGCCTGTACATTGGAAACCTTCTATTTTCAGGCTCATGGCAAGAATCTTCCTAAAAGCAGTGAGATCAAAAGTGTTATCATGTGGCCATTTAAACTTATTAACTAATGAGTATTATGGACAAATTTAGTGTGTGAATTGGGAGCTCTGTAAGTCCAGGAAGTCTCCCAGTAGGGAACATGGAATGAATGGTGAAGACACAATATCCATGGGTGAGAATAAAGGTAATTATTTCCTGTCACTAGCGGTGACCCGAGGATGGATAAATAATGACAGAATGTGCCGTGGAAACTGAATGGCTAAGTCATCATCATGTGGCAATCAAGAGTCAGCCAGTGTCTGAGAGAGATCAGATGAAGAAGTTGTAAGGTGGGAATTAGCAGGAAGTGCCAGCTGTGAACACAGTGAGTACTGACAATCCCAAGAGCACCAGAGGATGGTTGGAAGATTAACAACCCTTCTTCAGGAGCAGGGGGCTGTTTGTATAGACCAGAACAGGTTGGATAGCTTACCAATTTGATGATAATTGAATGGAGAGATCTAGTGTCCAATGGCTGGAAAGTGGGCCTGAGTTACAGGCGGCCTTGTCGGGATGTGGTCCATGTGGCATCGTTGATATGTTTTGTAATGCTGAGCCATCTCCCCCTGAAGTACCAGTTGTATGTTGCGTTTAGAATCAAATGAAGATTATTGGGATGTTTGGGGGCAGGAGAAGGTGGTAAGAGGGGAGTGGAAGCAGAAAGAGAAAGGAGAGAGAAAGAAGAGAAGACAGCTGGGGACATGTGGAGAAAGACAACTGGGACAGGATGATGAGGAAGGGAAAGGAGAGAGAAAGAAGAGAAGACAGCTGGAGACATGTCGAGAAACACAACTGGGACAGGATGATGAGGAAGGGAAAGGAGAGAGAGAGAGAAAAGACAGCTGGGGACATGTGGAGAAAGACAACTGGGACAGGATGATGAGGAAGGGAAAGGAGAGAGAGAGAGAGAGAGGGGGGGGGATGAGAGAGAAAGAAGAGAAGAGAAGAGAAGAGAAGAGAAGAGAAGAGAAGAGAAGAGAAGAGAAGGGAAGGGAAGAGAAGAGAAGAGAAGAGAAGAGAAGGGAAGAGGAGAGGACATTATTGAAAGCCAGGCGGTTGCATGTAATTTTTGAATGGCACTGACAGGAAATGCTAACTAATTTTATGGTTCTTGAGAGTTTCTAAAATTATTTCTGGATTTTTCTTCTTTCTCTGGAAGCTTCCTGACTGCTATGTATTACAAGAAGCATTCTTTTTTTCTTTTCTTTTGTTGTTGTTGCTGTTGTTGTTTTCTGGTTTATTTGCATTTTCTACACTGTTGTTGGATGCAAAGTTCTTGTCCAAAAACATGATGGGTAAGAACAGATGCATATTTTCATATAGAGGCCAAATAGATAGATAAAAAATATCATATTCTGTTTTTAGTCTTGTTTGCTATAAATTTCTGCTATGGTCATTGGATTACTTCTTAAGGCCTAATCCAAGGCAGGGTCATTGCAAAAAACTGACACCAAAACTCTGTTCTTTATTACTGGTCTTGTAAGGAACAAAGTAAAATCCATTGGAAATTTTTGTTTCTTGGGAGTCACCACAGAAATTCCCTGTGTTTGTGTGTATGTCTGTCTGTATGTGTTTGTGTGCATATGTGTTATGGGTCAAATTTAAAGCAAGATTTATAAAATATTAAATGCTAACTAAGAGAGATGGACTGTGGTCAAGACCATTCCTAGGAATTTCTTAGCTGGAAATGGCCTTGAATCAGGCATTGCAGGGGCAGCAGGTCACCATACTTTCTCTTGAGGCTTTGTTACTTTCTAAGAATTACAGTTCCTAACATCCTAGGAAGTTACCTGGTTCCTGGACAGAAGAGGTTTACAGGTTATTTTAGGATATTACACCTGTATTCTTATCAACATTATTTGAGTTATAATACAAAAATTCTAAGACATTAAATAAATCATAAAATTATGAAATTTCTATGATTTTAGGTTAGAATATGAACTAGTTTTATTTCACAAATACTGTGTGGCTAACTGTTTTTGCGTGTACTAAGCTAATTCTGATAAATATGTTCACTTCCTAAAATTTCAGATTATGGATGGCTGTGTACTGTGGAACCAAAGGTGAGTAAAAGTTTTGCATTTTAAGAAATCTCCATGAATCTTATGTCCCCTCCCCATTCTCCCACACGAAATTTTATGAAGTGGTGATAGTTGATGGTTGATGTCAACAGGGTCTGCTGCACCTGTTTATATGTAAATGTATTAAGCAAAGAGACTCCACTTTTCATATCTGCTGCTGATTTCTGTTTAAATTCTTTAGTTCAGGTTGGCTGGGACAAATAACTCTTGCCTGGCAAAATTTGCTCTAAATTCCTCAATATGTGACTGATCTTCAGAACAAATCCCACATTGTGAAATACATCTTGTCTGCCACACTTCAAATCTCTCTCTAGAGCTGAACTGTCAAAAACAAATAATTTCTTGATCTTAATATGATATAGAAAACAAAATTGCTCCCAGACCAGTGAATGCAATTGTTGTAATATTAGTGGAAGTTAACCCATTGCATGAATTTACCAGTAAAATTCAATGAAATGTTGTTAAATATAAAATAAAAATGAAATATTGAAATATCAGAACTATGCAAGCCATCCCTAGCCTTTCTTCAAATGTGAAATGGTCATGCTTTTCTGAAGTTCACACAATTTTATTTCACTGACATACACAATTATATGTAAACCAAGTTCATAAAATAATGAAAAATCAGAAATCATAAACAGTAACAATACAAGTGGTAATGTGAGAACTTTTATGTATGAACAGTTGAACATTGACAATGTTTTACCGTTTTAAGAACACTAACTGTACCCCTTTTAAAGAAGGAGTGAAGCATTGACATTTTGATCATCCGTCTTGAGTTTCGTTTGTTCTAGGCATCTAGGGTAATTCAAGCATTTGGGCTAATAGCCATTATCAATGAGTGCTTACCATGTGTGTTTTTCTGTGATTGGGTTACCTCACTCCGGATGATATTTTCCAGTCTCAACCATTTGCCTACGAATTTCATAAAGTCATTGTTTTTGATAGCTGAGTAATATTCCATTGTGTAGATGTACCACATTTTCTGTATCCATTCCTCTGTTGAAGGGCATCTGGGTTCTTTCCAGCTTGTGGCTATTATAAATAAGGCTGCCATGAACATAGTGGAGCACGTGTCTTTTTTATATGTTGGGGCATCTTTTGGGTATATGCCCAAGAGAGGTATAGCTGGATCATCAGGCAGTTCAATGTCCAATTTTCTGAGGAACCTCCAGACTGATTTCCAGAATGGTTGTACCAGTCTGCAATCCCACCAACAATGGAGGAGTGTTCCTCTTTCTCCGCGTCCTCGCCAGCATCTGCTGTCACCTGAGTTTTTGATCTTAGCCATTCTCACTGGTGTGAGGTGAAATCTCAGGGTTGTTTTGATTTGCATTTCCCTTATGACTAAAGATGTTGAACATTTCTTTAGGTGTTTCTCAGCCTTGGCAGGGAATAGAGAGGCAAAGATTAAAACAGACACAGAAGGAACACCCATTCAGAGCCTGCCCCACATGTGGCCCATACATATACAGCCATCCAATTAGACAAGATGGATGAAGCAAAGAAGTGCAGGCCGACAGGAGCCGGATGTAGATCGCTCCTGAGAGACACAGCCAGAATACAGCAAACACAGAGGCGAATGCCAGCAGCAAACCACTGAACTGAGAATAGGACCCCCGTTGAAGGAATCAGAGAAAGAACTCGAAGAGCTTGAAGGGGCTCGAGACCCCATATGTACAACAATGTTAAGCAACCAGAGCTTCCAGGGACTAAGCCACTACCTAAAGACTATACACGGACTGACCCTGGACTCTGACCTCATAGGTAGCAATGAATATCCTAGTAAGAGCACCAGTGGAAGGGGAAGCCCTGGGTCCTGCTAAGACTGAACCCCCAGTGAACTAGATTGGTGGCGGGAGGGCGGCAATGGGGGGAGGATGGGGAGGGGAACACCCATAAGGAAGGGGAGGGGAGAGGGGGATGTTTGCCTGGAAACCGGGAAAGGGAATAACACTCGAAATGTATATAAGAAATACTCAAGTTAATAAAAATAATAATAAAAAAGAACACTAACTGTAACAGTCCTTATAACAATAGTGGTAATAACTTATTATGCACCAAAGACTATCTTCTGCAAGTTGTCTATCTTTTCCTCTTAATCTGTCACTTAAATTCGAATGGCATTTTTATTTGAAGGATACGAACAGAGAAATGGGGTCCAGATTGCCTGGGGGTCAGGCAGATATGGACATATAAGAGTAGTGGAAACATTATATTCCCATGCCTGCTGCTCTAATCACACATAATTATAGATGGGAACTTGGAGTGAACCCACAATCACACACTACCCAGTCACACAAACATCTGTATTTTGTTAATGGCCCAAATCACAGGACTTCCATAATAATATAGCTGCAGTCTCTCCAGGTTGTGATAAGGCAGCTTTTAGGCAGACATGCAGCAAAATGAAAACACCAACTCATCTACAAGTATTATAGTGAAATATGATTAGTTTTTATGTCTATAAGTTTTATTGTTTTATCTTTGACAAAGTCTGACATAATATACAGGTGACATTTTTAAAATTTAGTGTTTCGCATTTAAAGACCATCTACTATCGTCATCTCTCATTGTTCTGGAAATGTCACATTGATCTTATCCTTCTTCCAATAAATGGTAACATCCAAAAAAACAAATAATTGTCTCACTTTAAAATCAGCTGCCTGTCAAGGCTAGAGCAAAAATGAATGAAGGGACAATTTTACTTGAAGGACAAGGGAAGAGTGAAAAAGGGAGAGCAAGCTGTTCTATCAGACTCCCACAATATTGACAATGACCCAAAGTAACCTAAATTATAATATTTTATCTTTTCTATTTAAAAAATGTCACATAAATGACAGAAAGAGCATGTCCTATCACAAGTTCTATTAAATTTTAAATATCATGTAAATTTTCTGAAAATGGATTTAGATATGGAACCATAATAAAGATTTAAAATTGTAAAATGATGTTCATGAATGCCGATTATGTCTAGATAAACTATTGTGGAATTTTTATGTATCATATCATATTAATACTATATGAGCAAAGATAGGACATCAAACTGGCTTGTGAATATATTTAAAATTTCTGTGGGAAAAGAAGTAAATTTACTGTGTGCACAGGTGAACTAAGAAACTCTGAACATGGCCCTCAAATCTGTGGAGTTCACTAGAAGTTTTCAGAGGACTGTTCTTAGTACTGAAGAAATTCTTTGAACTTCATACAGAGACCCATAAAGATATTCAAGTTGAAGAGTCAAACTTAATCACATATAACCAGAAAACATGACACTATCATTGGAAGAAGATTGCAGTTAAGTATCAACAAGGGACATTGCTCAGCTGGTAAAGTAATTGGCATGTAATAATATGAGTTTGATTCCTTAAAACACAGGTCAACCCTTCCATAGGAACCAGCAGATATAGTTCCAGTGCTAACTCAGGGCTAAATTCAGGGCTCACTAAAGCTGGTGCACAAAGTAGGGAGTAATATGAAATTCTATCATACAGCATTAGGTGGTTATGCATTACACGTATGTTTAGAGAGAAGAAGGCATTGGCCTTCTTTTTACACTTTGAAGAGGAAATTTAATGCCACAACATGACTTCTTTAACAAGGGATCACATCAAAGAGTTTCTAGGCCTATGTGATCCAGCCAGAATGCAGTCATGCCCTGAATACAATATGAGCTGGCTGGAAGGTAGGCACGCCCGTATTACACAACCTTTAACAGTGAAGATAAGGTTACTTTGTAGAAGGAAGCATCCATGTTTGAAACTGACAAATAATTGAGGAGCAGACAATGTGATGATCACATGACAGAGTGAGATAGAATAGGTTCAACTAACCTGAGAACACCACAGGAAAGATGCTAGTTAGAGCAGCAAAAGATAGAAAGGTATGATATATGGTATATAATGTCCTATGTGGTGGCAATTTTACCAGGACAACACAAGGAGACATGGGTAAGGCAGAATGAACCAGAGTACAAGAAGGAGCCAGAAGATTAGAACAGATTGCCAAAGTTAGTATGAGGCCGGGCAGAGCAACTCAATCAGAAGCTCAGAGAAACCAGATTGTATCAGTCAGCTTAGAAGATTAGATTGTACAGAAACTAGATGTTTCTAGTCCTAAGCCTAGGGATAGTCAGAACAGAGAAATAAATGCTCTCAATTTAAGACAAGTCATGTACTCACACAGCATGAATGTGTCTCTCCTTTCATCACTTCATCTGAGTACGTAAAAATGTCATTTACATACCACGTTTGCCACACTAAGTTTCTTCTCCAATGGTATAAGTTGAAGGTCAAAATTTATTGTTGCCTTCTGCTCTCTAAACATACATGTAATACATGACCTCCTAGTGTTACATGGTAGAAACCCAAAGAATACTCAGAATGACCAACGTCAGAGTTTGTATTATGCCTATTGGCAACTGCCTAAAGAAAAACACTTCTCACAGAGCAATGTCACTTTTTATAGGAAGCCTTTAAAGGCAAAAACACAAAAAATTATTTTGGTTGGCTATTGTAGAGGGAATTAAAACAAGAAAGCAGTTTAAAAGAAGGCCAAGAGCATGCACTTAGCTAGTGCATATTGACCCTGAGTTTCTGGGGACTTTTCCATGGGACTTCCACAACTAGCAATAGAAACTGACAGGGAGTGGGGTTGGTTTAAAGATGGCTCCAACTCAGACAAGATGGAAGAACCTATGTCAGGTCACACATACATACTTATACCTACCCCACTCCACACACATATACGCACTATAAAATAGTTTAATGCGACATTTGAATTAGATGTTTGAAGCTAAATAATCTGAATTAGTAAGACCCATCTGTCATCACTGGAAGAGGAGGCAGGGAATAAGTACATCTCTAGCCTGGGAGGCATTTACTCTGTTAAGTTTCTTTCTTTCTTTCCTTCTTCCTTCCTTCCTTCCTTCCTTCCTTCCTTCCTTTCTTTCTTTCTTTCTTTCTTTCTTTCTTTCTTTCTTTCTTCCTTCCTTCCTTTCTTTCTTTCTTTCTTTCTTTCTTTCTTTCTTTCTTTCTTCTTTCCTTCCTTCCTTTCTGCTTCCTTCCTTTCTTTTTTCTTTTATGTATGCATGCATGTATGTATATGTATGTATGTATATGTGTGTATGTATGTATGTGTATGTATGTATGTATGAATGTATGTATGTATGTATGTGTGTATGTATATGTGTGTATGTGTATGCTTAATAAGGTACAAGAACTTGTTTGTGCCCAGCTTCCTCTTGAGCTCACTCTGTAGACCAGCAGACCTTGAACTTGTGATCAACCTGCTTCAGATGCTCAAATAACTGGATTACAGGCCTGTGCCACTGTCTTTGGCTCATGTAATTCTGTTATACTCCAAATTTCAGTAATGGAAGCAAAGACACTGAGAAATGTCTAGCAAGACAGTTTATAGATCTATACTTCCTTAACTGAATATTTTCAAAGGAGAAGGCATATTTAGTGAATACTACTAAGAGGCCTAGTGGGTCAGCATAGTCTGTGTTGGTGCTGTTAGCTGTTTGTAAGTATGTATGTATTCACATGACAATCTAGGGGTAGAATCTCTACAGAAAATATCAGTCGTCAGTCATACTTCCTAAAGGAGAGGGTATCTTGTCTTAGTCCTCTTTAAAACTCTAAATTTGTTATTAAATGAATAAAATCTATAAACTGGGATAATTAGGTATATTAGTCCAAATAACAATTTTATTCTGAGGAAGTGTTGATTTCTTCCACACTGAAGAAAAACTTTTTCCAACTGAAGTTAAAACTTTGGCAACTCCATGGGCTCTGCTTATGTAGTTTGCTACTTTGCTCTATTGAGTAGGATAAGTTGCAAAAATATTGCAACATCTAAATAATGTGAGTTTGCCTTACATGGCACTGGTGTTATTGTCAGGTAGAAAATCTTGGTCATTGGGGTCAATAAACATATCAGGATTTGCAGGACAAGTTATTCCTTTCACAAATCAGTTGTTGTATTTTGAAAAGAATTAGAGAAGTAAGTGTCCAAAGAGGGCAACTGACTTTAAATAAGTCATTCTATAATATAAGAAGACATGCAATTAAAGGGACAGTGAAAGAAAAGCTAATGTGCAGATTCCCATGAAGACTTGCTCATGTGGTCTACAAAAGAGGAAAATGTATAGGTTCATAGGAAGCTGAGTGGTTCCACAGCACATCTGTTCATCTGAACATGTGACCAACACTGAGCTTTCAGCTAATGTGTAGGTCCACAGGTAGCTGAGCGGATTCATAGTATATCTGTTCATCTGAACATATGAAGATGACCCTGACTTAGCTGCTAATCCAGTTCTTGGAAAAGAATGAGATACAGAGGAACCATATTTGATAATCTACTTTCAGAACTGCATAAAGTGTCTTCAAATTCAGCCACACTGACCATCCAAGCAGAGGATATTTTGTTTTGCCGCCACCTTCCAAACTGTGTTCACTGCCTTCTTTTACATGCCTATAATCTAGCACCATTTATAAAGAGGTGACTTGATCCTATTTATTCGTTTTAACTTTCTATACTTGTATTATATTGGAGTGAATCTTAAATTCATCTCCCTAAAGCATTCACTCCAGGTGATACTTAGTGGAAAAATTTGCTTATAGGTCTTGATCATGGAAACAGGCAATTCAGTTTTATCATAGCATTATATTTATTTTTGAATGTATATGTGTGTGGTTATATGTGCATATACATATGCATGTGTATTTGTATGTATATAGGTATGTATGTTGTTTATATCTGTATATAGATATCCATGTGTGTGTTCATATGATTTTATAGGTTTTTATGTGTTTGTGGTAATATGTATGTATAGATATGCATACATATGTGTGTGCTCACATGTGCTCATATGTATTCATGTGTGTATATGCATGTGTGTATTGGTATGAATGTATGTACATGCACATGTGGTTGTTGAACTCAAGGCTGAATGCTGTGCCTCAGATGCCATTCACTTAATTTTATGATACAGCTTCTATTGTTATCCTAAAATTCACTGATTCAGGTAGATTGATTGACCAAACAATTCCATGGACCCTCCTTTTTTGTTGTTTTCATAGCATTAGAATTAAAAGAAAACACAAATATGCCTAGAGTATTCTACTGGGCTCTAGAGGGATCAAAATCAAGTCCTCAAATGTGTAACTGAGCCATCTCGAACCAAGGTTTTCAAATATTAAAGGCACTAAATGATCTTTCTGAAGAATAAACAGTATTGCTTGTGTCATCTAATTAGCCTCGACTTGGCATCTACTCTAGTTTCTTAGTCTGCTCAGAAAGCATGAAAAATCTTAACAATCTTATTCTGTAAATTAGTGAAACAGTGAATTGTCTGACATCATTTTATATATTTGCATTCATTTACCTTTACCTGGTTTCTGAATTACAAGATCTGAGTATTGTCTGTAGATCGACCTAATACAGAAAGTTACACCAATACATTCACCATTGGAAATGGATAATGTCTAGAATCCCCCTTGAGTTCCTTGTTGTCTGTAGTCAAGCCCCTGTCTCTCTCCTCTCATGGTTCCTGAACTCTTTTCAGGTATGTGAGATTTATTGGTTTATACCTGTGTTCATCTGCACTTAGACAAATGCTGCAGGGATTAAGCGATGCCTTACATTGATTCGATTTAGTTGTTAGGTTCTATTCTAGTTTATAAACATGTCACAACCTATTAATTCAACTACCAGTTGATGAATATTGAGTTGTTTCCAGGTTTTTGTTTTTGATCTATCATAAATAAAGCTTTATGAGAAGTTAATTCATGTTCTTTGATAGACTTACATTTTTCTTTCTCTTGGAAAATACCTAGGGGTACGATTGTTGAGAAAACATTAAATATGTGTAATGATATGTGGGATTGACAAGCATTTTCTACAGTGGCTTATACTTTGGGTTTTGACACCACATATTAAATTTTACTCTTTCTATGACTCACAAATATTTGATATTTTTGTTGTTGATATTTCCCCACTCTTCTTGATATGAAAGTGTGTCTCCATATAGTTTAAATTTGTACTTTGACATCATTAATAGCATGATGTGCATTTTATTTATGCATTTGTCATTCACTTAACTTCATTCTAGAAATATTCTGTTCATATCTTTATTCATTTTAAATCCTTCCCTGTGGATATTTAAGGAAGAAACAATTGGAAAATTAGGCTAATTGTACTAGAGAACATGAAACACTCCAAAATGCACTTAACAAAATTATTTTAATATTTAAGAATGTTATTTTTGTGCATCCACATTGGAAAAAAACTACAAATAATACAAATTAACAAAATGCTTGGAACTAAAGTAAAAGGGGTGAAGTTCAGTGGAGAAAATGTCCCTATAAAATTTGGCTATAGGCAACCCTGTAGGATACTTTCTTAATTACTGTTGATATTGAAGTGTATTGTAGCCCATGGTGGCTGGGGCTTCCACTGGGTTGGTGGCTCTGCTTTTTTTTTTTTTAATTAACTTGAGTGTTTCTTATTTACATTTCGAGTGTTATTCCCTTTCCCGGTTTCCGGGCAAACATCCCCCTAATCCCTCCCCCTCCCCTTTTTTATGGGTGTTCCCCTCCCCATTCTCCCTCCATTGCTGCCCTCCCCCCAACAGTCACGTTCACTGGGGGTTCAGTCTTAGCAGGACCAAGGGCTTCCCCTTCCACTGGTGATCTTACTAGAATATTCATTGCTACCTATGAGGTCAGAGTCCAGGGTCAGTCCATGTATAGTCCTTAGGTAGTGGCTTAGTCCCTGGAAGCTCTGGTTGCTTGGCATTGTTGTTCATAAGGGGTCTCGAGCTCCTTCAAGCTGTTCCAGTTCTTTCTCTGATTCCTTCAACGGGGGTACCGTTCTCAGTTCAGTGGTTTGCTGCTGACATTCGCCTATGTATTTGCTGTATTCTGGCTCTGTCTCTCAGGAGCGATCTACATCCGGCTTCTGTCGGCCTGCACTTCTTTGCTTCATCCATCTTGTCTAATTGGGTGGCTGTATATGTATGGGCCACATGTGGGGCAGGCTCTGAATGGGTGTTCCTTCTGTGTCTGTTTTAATCTTTGCCTCTCTATTCCCTGCCAAGGGTATTCTTGTTCCCCTTTTAAAGAAGGAGTGAAGCATTCACATTTTGATCATCCGTCTTGAGTTTCATTTGTTCTAGGCATCTAGGGTAATTCAAGCATTTGGGCTAATAGCCACTTATCAATGAGTGCATACCATGTGTGTTTTTCTGTGATTGGGTTAGCTCACTCAGGATGATATTTTCCAGTTCCAACCATTTGCCTACGAATTTCATAAAGTCATTGCTTTTGATAGCTGAGTAATATTCCATTGTGTAGATGTACCACATTTTCTGTATCCATTCCTCTATTGAAGGGCATCTGGGTTCTTTCTGGCTATTATAAATAAGGCTGCCATGAACATAGTGGAGCACATGTCTTTTTTATATGTTGGGGCATCTTTTGGGTACATGCAGAGCAAGCAAGCCCATGGGTCGCCTTAGAAGAAGGACCATCAGGGTTCTTCCGTGTTTGAGTTCTTGCCCTGACTTCCTTCAATTATGTAGTATAATATGAAAGTATAAATCTAATTGATCCTTTCCTCTCTGACTTGCTTTATTAAACTCTAACTCGGACAGAGCCTATCAATATTTAAAAATACTAGTAATGGGAATAACTGTACTATGTATTTAGGGAGTGATTTAATAACTTTTATAAGTATTAGTTATAAGTTCATTACTAGGTATTGTGATCTACCCAGTCATGAATCCTTGGTCCACTTAGCATAGAAGGTAGGCATGGGTTATTTCTGTTTAAGTGTAATCAAAATGTAGTTGGCCATTCCTATAACTTTTCTACTATGAGCACAACAATGGCCATATAATGTAAGTTAGAGGTAATGCTAGCAGGGGGCAGTTTTTTTAATGGACTGGACTCCTTGTAGGTGAGCCATGCTACATTGGATGGTATATAACCATGTAGTGCTGGAAATACTAACTGGATTCAATGTGTTTTAAAAGAGTAGGTAAGGTTGGTAAAATGACAGAGGGGTTACATGAGGATCCAGATAGGAGACTCTTGAGATGTGTTTTATCAAAACATATATGAATGCATAAGATTTTAAAATAGTATTTTTAAACCAAAACACACACACACACACACACACACACATATACACACACACACACACAAACACACAATCGCACACATATAGATGGTGATGATGATGGTGATGATGATGACGACCTGTCTTCCATGTTTACATGAGTTTGGTGAAATAAATTCCAATCTCCTGGCTTATATAGCTAGGATCATTACCTGACGATCCATCTCACAGGCCCCAGAATCCACATATCAATTATTCTTATTTTCGAGGTACAATATAGCATGGGACAAAACCAAATCTATTGTTTAGATTTTTGAAGTGTTACCAACC
Source organism: Rattus norvegicus (assembly GCF_021556685.1). Taxonomy (NCBI): domain Eukaryota; kingdom Metazoa; phylum Chordata; class Mammalia; order Rodentia; family Muridae; genus Rattus; species Rattus norvegicus. The sequence continues at coordinate 20,762,062 of NC_141551.1, read as the reverse complement.
CGAAAGCTCTAGGTGGGCTGAGAAACACTGGGGATGAAAGTTAACACCTGATAACACCTGTGATTGTCAGGATCTAGAAAGCTTTTAATAAGATTAACATACCAAACTCCACTCATACTTCAGGTGTGCAAACCTGCAGATAGAATGTGTGTAAACCTGCAGAAAGAATCTTACATCCCCAACATTTTTTCCACCCTTTAAAGCTTCTATGCCCTCTGTGAAAGCAGCATATAGTCTCTACTCCCTTGGAGAACATGGTGTCATTAGATGTTCTAATTAAAGAACAGTTCTTCTCTTGTACAGGTTGGTCCCTCTTTCTTTTTTTTTTTTTTTTGGTTCTTTTTTTTGGAGCTGGGGACCGAACCCAGGGCCTTGCGCTTCCTAGGTAAGCGCTCTACCACTGAGCTAAATCCCCAGCCCCAGGTCCCTCTTTCTTTTATTTCCATGTCCCATGATCAAGCATAATTTAAAATTTGGGAGCAAAATCTTCTCTCTGAGCAATCTTTTCAATTTCCCCTTTCTAGTCTCTCTCCCTTTTCTTGGACCCATCCTATTTAAAACATTGATACTCAGTGAGCTTCTTAGGGTTTAACAGTCAGCAGCCAGTACTTGAAAGCTCTTGCATTTTGGTTTCAGGCAAATTTAGTTTAGATTGTTTGTCTGCCTTCCTTTCTCTCTTGATAGGTTTCTCAGCAAGATGATCACCCAACAAAGTTTATAGCCAAATATAAGTCTGTATTCACACTAGCTGGGACTACAGGGAATACACACAGGTATTCTGAATAAGCCCAAACGTTTAGATAAAGTGGCTTTTAAAGGTAAAACCATACCCTAGCTTCTCTTTTAGCAACTGCAGAGGGAGATTTTTCACAAATAAGCACGTAGCTAAAATAGACTGTTATCTGAAGGAGGAGGTTCTGTGCAAGCAAACAGTCTAACAGAAGCTAAGATAAGCAGTTAGTTAGAGGGGGAGGTCTGGACAAGCATGCAGTTTAAAGGAAGCTAAGAATAGTTATCTGGGGCACCTAAACCTTGTGTCTTAGAATAGAATTGGGTAATTTCCCACAGGATTCTCCATTGAATAAGTAGAATTCTAGATAAACTTCATCTGGCCTTAGCAAGAATGCAAGATGTATGCATGTACCTCTGCTTTGCCCTGACTGTTCATACTCTATCTTCTGACCTCCAGAGCAGAAGCCCCTTGTCATTAGATACAACAGTATACTCAACATACATATCAAGAATGTAAGGTCTGTAGTTCAGCATACGTGTGCCCTAGACTGACATTTTTGTCCTGACCTCAAAGAGTCTGCAGATTTCTGTTACCAACTTTGCCTGCTAGGCTTTTGGAGTTTTGAGCCCCAAGGATCCTTACAGCTTTCTCAATTTGGATTTGCCTACCTGTTCTAACTTTTGGGCCACTCTTATTTCCTGCCACTTTCTGGTTGTAGGTGATGACTTATTACCAGAAACTAGTCTTATCCTAACCCTGTCTAAAATGGAATTGAATATGCAAAGACTCCATTCCTGTACATGTTTGGCTTTTCTAGAAAGAAAGAAAGAAAGAAAGAAAGAAAGAAAGAAAGAAAGAGAAAGAAAGAACGAGAGAGAGAGAGAGAGAGAGAGAGAGAGAGAGAGAGAAGCCTCAAGGCATTAGTAAGCTTGTCAATTGAGGTCTACACTCCATACAATCTGGACATCCTGAATATTATTTTCCACTTTCAAAGTCTCACTGACTCAGACAATTTTATGGGAAATTGAAGTTGTCTTGCTTCAAAACCCTTTACTATATATTCATTCCAATCCTTCACTTCTGGACATCCCATTTTACTACCATAAATTTCTAAACCTAATTGCTTAAACTCTCTCCTCTGATGCTAATTTGACAGATAAACCACCCCCTTTCGGAGAAGAGCATATTAACAATGTTTACATATTGTACTGTGGTATTTAATCTCACCTAGAAGCTGACTCTCAAAGATTGGATTTAGCCCTAATACTTCAGACTCAATCGTGTCTCTTTCAAAATATCCTAAACTCTTATGTTGGGCCAGTCATTATCCCTGACTTGGGACTGGGAAAAAGAGAACAACATAGCACCAGCCTTTCCACCATCCTGGAACAGGGTTGGTAAAATTCTGTAAGGAGTTCTCTCCAGAGTCCCTTTGTGTCTTCTTATGTCTCCTGAAATGAGAGAAACTTCATTCTGTGATTCTAGCTACTCTGTCAGGTATTTTTGAAGTCAGCTTCCTTGAGTTAAGACAATTAATTCCTTCTTTATTTTGATATTTTGGGCCTACCTGCCTAGGCCATAGATATCATCTTCTCCTATGCCCATACTAACAAACCCAACTAAAGTGTCCTTTTAAAGAAAAGAGTATAACATTCCAGATATGATCTGTAAAACAGTGGTTCTCTCAAGAATGAATAGACTCATTTATTATGAGGCTGAATTCACCTTGAACAGCAAGCAACCATGCAGTTAGCTACCATATTGTCTAAGGTACTGTGTCAAAATGGAAGCAACCATGTTCTTTGTCAGCCATTTTGTTGCACAGGATCCCATAAGGGAGGAAAATGTGATATGACTTTACCACAATCCAAAATGGAAGTGTCCATAAAACTTCCTTGTCTCACTGAGTCCCGTGACTTTCCTAAAATCCCTATTATATCAGACGAAGGTTAAAAATCAAACCTCTAAAGAATTTATTTTGTAATTTCAATGCTTTGCTTTGATTTTGATAATATTCACATGGTACATTTCTGTGTAAGTAGAAATAGCAAAGGACCTATTGGCTATCCTCGTAGCTGAATTCGTTATAATTAGTTTCCTTACAATTGTTTTTGATGGTGGTAGGAGAGCTCTGAATGAGTTGAATAGACATTTCTTTGCACTACAAAACTCAACCAGAAAATGAATCTTATTGCAAAGCCACAATAACTGGAGTATTAGAGATGCTACCCAATGTTAACTACATTGGCTGGTAGGAGAAATTGAAAAGTAAAGGTTAAGACTGGATTATACACACAAGATACTTGATTTATGACAGAAGTAGCAATTAGGAGTTAAGGCGGTTGCTCCAGATTCATAATATGCTGAACATGCAGACTCCGTCGTATTATTTATAAATTTGTGGTTATTTGATAAAAGTGTGCTACAAACAAGAACATCAATTTGAAATGCATTATGACAGAAATTCTTGTACACGTGAAAGAACACTAAAGAGACTTCTGGGATACAAAGCAAGGTTTATATTTGTGCAGGATGATGGTGAAACAGGGAGAAAATTTGTGTGCATGCTCTAGGGTAAATTAATGATGGTGATACTCATGAAGTGGGGGAAAGAAACCATGTGGCGACAACCCTCGTTCATCCATATTTGGGCAGACATGTAAAGGGTTGCTCGATCTTCTCTGAAAGATAAGTGTTCTGTTCTGCAAGATGGCTATAATGTCTACTCATATTACTGTCATCTGCACTCAAGGTACACAGCTATTCAGAACTTCTTCATGCTGCAGCTAACAGGTATTGTCTCTGACTCCACAGTGCATAAAACACAACAAACAAAACTATTGTAATCCTTCTGTTATCTCTTTCAGATAGACACCACACACGCAGATGTCCCAATAATTACCTGTGATTCCTTTGCAGCATGGCTTCTGTGAGTCATGCAGCAGATACCTGAGACAGAGGCAGTTCTATCAGTCTCACCATTAAATTCTCTACTGGATTAGCATGCTTACATTTCAACCTCAGGGTAAGCTTAGGACCAGGGCAGATGCAGGCTGTGTTAACTTATCTGTTTCAGATAACATATGTATTGGTTTGGAACAGAGCAGTTAAACTGTAATTGGGGGGAAAAGAATTCTTCAGGAATGACTTAAGACTAATGCAGTTCTACTCCTAGGATCCATCAATTCTCTGCAGGAAGAATGTGGACTTTTCAGTAGAACAAAATCCTCATTAGCAAGGTGAGTTTTTGTTGAGCAAGTAAGGTGAAGTAAGGTGAGCTCTTGTTTGTTTGTTTGATTGTTTTTTAGATTGGATTTTTTTATTTACATTTCACTTTCCCAGTTTCCCAGACATAAGTCCCCTATCCAGTCCCCCTCCCCTTCTTCTATAAGGGTATTCCAGTTTAAGAAGGACATGAAATTTCTTTTAGAAGGTGGGTCAACGGGCTTCATTTTGGGGAGGGTTTGAGAATAATGAAGGGGAAATGGAAGGAAGGAGAGAATTTATGAGGTTTTGGTAGTTATCAATGCTCACAAATCCCTCGTATATCGACTGTAAGTTTTTTAGTAAAACCATTACAAGACTTTAATTTTGTGCTTATATCTTATATTGGTATAGATAATGTAACAGTACAAACACACCAAAGAGCATACAATAAGAAACTAAAACATGAGATGGTATAGCTATCCTATAGAAGGATAGCCTCCCATAAAGCATTGTTGGTGGGATTGCAGACTGGTAAAACCATTCTGGAAATCAGTCTGGAGGTTCCTCAGAAAATTGGACATTGAACTGCCTGAGGATCCAGCTATACCTCTCTTGGGCATATACCCAAAAGATGCCTCAACATATAAAAGAGACACGTGCTCCACTATGTTCATCGCAGCCTTACTTATAATAGCCAGAAAATGGAAAGAACCCAGATGCCCTTCAACAGAGGAATGGATACAGAAAATGTGGTACATCTACACAATGGAATATTACTCAGCTATCAAAAACAACGAGTTTATGAAATTCGTAGGCAAATGGTTGGAACTGGAAAATATCATCCTGAGTGAGCTAACCCAATCACAGAAAGACATACATGGTATGCACTCATTGATAAGTGGCTATTAGCCCAAATGCTTGAATTACCCTAGATGCCTAGAACAAACGAAACTCAAGACGGATGATCAAAATGTGAATGCTTCACTCCTTCTTTAAATGAGGAAAAAGAATACTCTTGGCAGGGAAGGGAGAGGCAAAGATTGAAACAGAGACTGAAGGAACACCCATTCAGAGCCTGCCCCACATGTGGCCCATACATATACAGCCACCCAATTAGACAAGATGGATGAAGCAAAGAAGTGCAGACCGACAGGAGCCGGATGTAGATCGCTCCTGAGAGACACAGCCAGAATACAGCAAATATAGAGGCGAATGCCAGCAGCAAACCACTGAACTGAGAATAGGTCCCCTATTGAAGGAATCAGAGAAAGAACTGGAAGAGCTTGAAGGGGCTCGAGACCCCAAAAGTACAACAATGCCAAGCAACCAGAGCTTCCAGGGACTAAGCCACTACCTAAAGACTATACATGGACTGACCCTGGACTCTGACCCCATAGGTAGCAATGAATATCCGAGTAAGAGCACCAGTGGAAGGGGAAGCCCTGGGTCCTGCTAAGACTGAACCCCCAGTGAACTAGTCTATGGGGGGAGGGCGGCAATGGGGGGAGGGTTGGGAGGGGAACACCCATAAGGAAGGGGAGGGGGGAGGGGGATGTTTGCCCGGAAACCGGGAAAGGGAATAACACTCGAAATGTATATAAGAAATACTCAAGTTAATAAAAAAAAAATCAAAAAAAAAAAAAGAATCAAAATAATGATGTCAGAGCCCCAAGACGTACCACAGTGAGCCCCTGAACTTACAGTTGGGCTTGCACATCTTAAATCAAAACATTAGTTGCAAAAGTCATAATGACCCACTGCAACAAAGAACTCAGGAAAGATCGTAACGTAAGTGATCACATTTACTGTATATAGGGAATGAAGGCTTAAAGTCATTAAGCATACTAGCAGATACAAGAGTTGAAGGTATTTATAATAAATATAAAAAAAATAAGCCTACCCCCCACTCCTATGTAACAAGCTTCAGGAACATACAGAAGAAGAACACAGGAGCGGAACCCCCCTCCCCCATTCTGCTGCACTAAGACTTTCCTTGGAGGTCACAAGCAACACTTAGCTTGCAGCGCTCAGGATTATTGATGGTAGCAGCCAGCAGAATAAAAATTCCATAGGTAGGCAGTAAATATTTGAAAAGACCTTTCAGTTTGGGGAATGGTTTATATTGTTGCTTAAAAATGTAGTTTGAGAGCCATGGGAGCCTGCGATTGGGTGCTGCGTGTTTTACAAATGACACACATTTGTCCTGGGCAAAAAACATTCCAGCCTGTAAATGTCAGGTTCACAGTGACCAGATATGATAAATGAGTCCTCTGGCTCCTATTAATATGGAGGTCACACATTTTGGAGAAAAAAAATTAGAGACAATTCAAATTTAATCCCCCTTTTCTGCGTGGTAAAAATGATAGGAAAAGAAATGGGGAGAAAGTTTGTAAAAAACATAAAGCATCAAGTTTCCTTCTGGATATCTCTTTCAGCTTCCAACTTCATAAAGGAATTTTCTTAATCATATTGAAAAAAATGAGAGGGCTTGAAATATGGTCACAGATGGAGACGCCGACACAGGGAGGTGCAGCATAAATTTCTAGGCACTCAAGCTTGGGATATTGCAAGCATGATTCCATAGCTCAGCCTCTGAAAGGCATAATAATTACTATTTGGCTGTTTGTCAGGATGAGAGATCCACTCGAGGGAATGTCTTATTCAATTTGGGAGCTGAAATTACACAACTGGTGTTATATTAAATAATATTGCAAAGCTGAAATGGGAAAGAACCAAAGCCAGCCACCCAACTATAAGTAAGAAGTAAGTATGCACAAAATGAAGGAGGTTTTAAAGGAGGCTGCTGGCTTCCACTGTGCTGATTTGGGGCGTAATTTAATTATATGCAAATTCATATAAATTTTCATAACCTATTTATGTGTATGGTAATGACAAATGATGTCACGTTTCAATTAGCAGCTGGGCTAAATCCATTAACAAATATTTATTAAGAAGCTAATACAATCAAAGACTATAGATGAACAGGAACGAGAACATTTTACAATGCTCATCCTCAAGTTTACTTAGGAATAAGACTCCACGCAGCATCTAGTGACACCAGAGGAAATGGCGCAGGCACATTATGAATGAGTGATAGATACCTAGAACTGAACTAAAGGAGAGCAACCCATCCTGAAGGAGTAAGGCACAGAAGTGTGCATATCCTTTGGTGTCTTGACTTTGATTCATTCCTGAATTGAGCTAAGTAACAGTCAAATTGTGGATGACATATATCAAAAATACATTTTTTAATATTAGATAATTAAAAACTTTTCACAGGATGGGCAAATATACTGACTTTTGTTTTCAGTTCCACTAAACTTCATTTACTGGGCCCCATTTTATTTGAATACCTACTATGTGGTTATTATTTTTATCTGAGCATCTGTGCATGAATGTTAGGGGTTAGTTTTTAATCTCCAGTGTTCTTAAAAAGGAGCCTAGTTTATATATGAGCAACTGCAAAAATATTTAGGCATTAATATGTTTTATGACAGAGGCTCCTGCAACCTCTTAGTTGGGGTTAGAGCAAGGAAGGACAGGTAACTTTCCTTGACAAAGCTTTCAGGTATCTAGTATAACCTTTGCCCATCAAATTACTCTCTGTTTGTCATACCATTTTAAATTTACATGGCAGCAGGGCCTTAAATGTCAGAAGTTCTGTTATAATGGAGACTCGAGTCTCTTTAATTAATGCTTCATGTTCCTGTTATGGTTATTTAGAATTTGCTGAAATCCCTAGAGCTATAAATTTCTTTTACAGGTCTTTGCGGTATGAACTTTAACAAAACAGCTATAAAGGGGTAATAGGCAAGGGCGATATATCAGCTCATGGCCCTGGTGAGGTACGCAGGAGAAGGGGATATTTTACAAACAGATTAAAAGATTTTGTTTTCGTTGAGGGGGTTGAAACTGGAGCAAATTGGACATAAGACTGAAGCAGGAAATGAGGAACTTCGTTAAAGTGTTTGGGTTCAAGGAACTACTCACAAGATTGACAAATATACTGACTTTTGCTTTCAGTTTCATGAAAATTCATTTACTTGAACCCATTTCATTTGAATACCTATTATGTGGTTGGTGTTTTTAGGTCATTCAAGAAGTGAGAGAGGAAAAGAAAGAAAGGCGTTGACTTATTAATCCCAGAAGCCAGTTTTGAGGACAAGGTTAGCATATAGCAAGCGATTTGCAGCATTTTCAGGCCCAGCATAAATCTGCCACAGTGCTCAAGTGCGTGGTCTCTGAATGTTGAATTCTTCTACATGCTACAGGAAAGATCAAGGGAAATAGAATTACCCTGGGATCCACCCTGAAGCAGACGACATGAAGTGTTTCTTGTAAAATGGATGGCCATTTGGAATGTGAAAACACAGGGGAAGCTGCTCTAGAGGAGAAAATAGCACAAGGCAAATCACAGAGGAGGAATAGAAAAATACAAAAAGCAGTATGCTGTTGTGGATAGGAGCACGGCCTTATACTCAGCAGACAGAGTTATGAATGAATTACTAGACAATTGCTTTGGATCCATGATTGGTAATACATAAATTTAACATGTATAATTTTAGATACTTTAAGAATAATTTAATGTGGTTGGGGTTGGAATTAAAATCCCCATTGGTGATATTGTAGCTGTATATTTCATAGACAAGCTTGGACCATAGATGACTGTGATAGAGAATGTAGGATTTCTCTCTCTGTGTTTTTGCAAGACAAGACTTCTTTCAACTTTCAATGTCTCTTCTTTTGCTAAAACCATAAGATAAAGGAATAGAAGAGGATAAGATGAGACTCCCTCTTTCTCTATAACTGTACAAGAAGTTCTCAGTTGTGTATCACTCCCTTACACAAATAGAGATGAGCTGGCCACGGGTCTGGACAGGCTCACTATCACTGTATAAGAAAACCACACATCATAAAGCTTATACTGAGTGACGATGTACGCTCAGTATATGAAAGACTATTTGTCTTTAGTTACTTTTCTTATTGTTGTAGTAAAACACCATGATGAAACATCAGATATGAAAGGAAGCATTTCATTTGAGGTTTACCATTTCAGGGAGTCCATGATTATCATTGTGGGGAGCATGACAGCAGCTAACCACGGCTATGGAACAGCACCTAAGAGCTCACATCTTAATCTGTAAGTAGGATATATAGAGAGGGGGGTGGAGAGAGAGAGAGAGAGAGAGAGAGAGAGAGAGAGAGAGAGAGAGAGAGAGAGAGAGAGAGAAAAGATTGGGAATCCTGTAAGTCTTTTGAAACCGCAAAGTCCGTAGCCAGTAACATACCTTCTCCGGCAAGGCCAGAACTCCTGATCCTTCTCAAACAGTTGTATCACCTGGGGACTATGTGCTCAAGCATAATATTCAGAGTGGACAACTGGGCTTCTTTGTCCTTGGTTTTCAGGTCTATTGTCAACTCTTCCCATTTACTTAACTACTGTAAGACAATCTCAAACGCAGTCTTTGATTGCCCTGTATTTTCTCTTCTCCTTTTTAATTGATTATGGTATTTATAATTAGTCAACACTATAATTTGTGTTATTCAGGAAACATGAGAGCAACATCAAGAAGCTGCTGGAGTATTACCCATTTGAAAATGCCAAAAGAGGGTAGCAAATCCCATGAGACTGATGTTACAGACAGTTCGTGAGCCACAATGTGGGTGCTGTGAATTAAATTTGGGCATTCTGGAAGAACAGCATGTGCTCCTAATCTCCAGGGCATCTCAGTGGTCCCCAGTTAGAAGTTTGGTTATGATATTTCTTCTTAGGTGTCATATGTTATACCACATTCTTTGGTCTTGATGTATTTCTGAGGAGAAGCATACAATGTTGAAATTATGATATACAGAGTCAGAGATTATGTTTAGCAATGTTCATAACCTTTCTGTTTTAACTAACTGGGAAGGATGGTCTAATAGCATGCGGCCATTCAAGATAAAGGTCATGCATATTGATAAACATCCCTAAGTATGCAGGCCACATGTGACCAAAAACATTGTCTGTCTGGCCCAGTCTGTCCATCAACAGTGTAGGGTTTATGCAGTTTGTATAGACTTCCCAGTAGGTGTAATTTATGGTTTTGGTTGTTTCTTTTTATTTTTGTTACTGTTCATGTTTCCCTTTGTTTTTTTCAGAGATTAGAGTGTAGTGCCTTAAAATGTATTGTTCTGCTTATAGCAGTTTATGATGATAGTGGTATCATCTAAAACAAATACAACATATTAAAAAGCAATTATCAATTGCTAAAGCAAGACAAGATAGCTTCTAGAAAATAATCTAATTCCATGCCTTCATCTGTTCTGGCTAATGCTAAATGTATACAACATGGGATGCTAACTTTATAAATAAAATTTTCAAGTAAATAGAAATAAACATGAACATATTGTGATATTTACTTAGGTTTCTTATTTGCATATTACATCTTTAGTGGAACTCTCACATATATAATCTAAAATCCAAATCACATTTTAAAGTCTAAAATCACCAAAGAAGTGGAGGGAACTCAGATATATCATAGGAAGTATACACTCAGAAAGCTATGGAAGATAAACAATTAAACGTTTGAATCTTGACTTCAATGGGCATTATTCTCTAATTGACCAGCACTTCCATGCATCTGTGTATTAATTAATATGAACAGGAATTAAATCAAAATACACATAATATAAGCAATAAGATGAGTGGATTGATTGAGCTGTAGTTATATAATGTAGCAATGAGAGTAAGCAAAGAACATCTGGACACCCTCAGAAGCAATTATACAATTAAAAATTGAGTTCTTATAATTATGATACTAAATTAAGTCAGGTATGACATAGTATATATTTGTTAATGATTATATTTATATAATTAAATTTGTGTACAATGTTAAGCATTAAGGAAGCTTTGTGGTTTAAATACCCTATGAGGAGAGACTATTGGAATAATGTCTCTATTGCCACTCATGTTCTGTTTCAAGACCTGGGTGTTGTTTATGGTTTTCTCTATTATTTATGATTTGTTTTTATACCTCAGTAAGAAATTTGAGAGATATGGAAAGATAAAGAGAACAAAATAAGCTGTATGTGAAGAAAGAAGATGTCTAAACAACATTTTTATTTAATGCGTAAAGAAAAATCTGGGAAAATAAATGAATAAATTCAAACCTGGTGGTGTAAAAAATGGAGGATATTTTGAAATAGAAGTGAAGGGGACTATGCCATGTGATACACTAACTCGTTAAATAAAACTGTGATTGGAAATTCTGTTGTATAGAGTTGGGTATGAGAGTCAAACCAAACTCAAAGAGCTTGAAAAACTATACAGACACCCACTAAATGCTATGCTCATGATAGTGTCTTTGTGAAGTGCTATGTCTGTTGTAGTTCTAACCACCCTCAGCTGTGATGACTTTCACAGGGCATGTGCGAGTACATGCATCATACATACTCTCTCTCTCTCTCTCTCTCTCTCTCTCTCTCTCTCTCTCTCTCTCTCTCTGTAGGAAAGTGGGATTAGAAAGATGGTAACCTGTAGAAGTGGGTAGGGGGACACCAGGGTAATTGGAAGTGAATATGATATCAATATATTATAAGCATGTGTGAAACGTGTAATTTTGAAAATATTTTAAATGCTAACTCATGATATCATAACTGAGGAGAGTTGGAAAATATAAAAGTTTATCTATAGATAGATAGAAATGAAGTGCTGACTGGGAATAAAATAAACTTATGGGGCATACAAACACACACACACACACACACACACACACACACACACACACACACTACTCCTGAGATAAGTGAGGGGGTAGGTTAGGCAAAATTTACTGAGCTTAGAGATATAGCTCAGGAATTAAGAGTATTTTACCTTTTGATTGGAGGTGGTTCCTAGTACTCAGGCACTTTACAACCATATGCTCTAGCTCCAGGAGGTACAATGCTCTCTCATAGCCCCCATTACCACATGTATGCATATTCTTATTTACACACACACAGACGCATATACAAAATATAACAAGTTATTAAATATAATAAGAATGCCTGTCTGCTGAAACTCATCAAGTACAACAAATGACGTGCAAATTTTGGAGAAGTAAAAGAGAATAGGAAGTGGACTATCTCTGCTGTACAAACCACTTAGAGCATAGATAAATCTCTAGAATCTGTATTCAGAAGTGAGTGATTCGATAGAGAGAAATCCAATTACAATTCAGTTAACTGCATATGTCTTCTGAATTCAGTGTGCGCAGAGCCCAGCTACATAGCTAGATAGGGAAGACAAAATGACTGGGAGGGACGTAGCGAGGCATCATTTGGATCTAGACAACGATATGTTCTTGGGGGAATTTGTCAGCATCTCCTTGACAAACTGAATGTTCATTTGAGTTTTTGACAGTCCTAGTGTCTGTTTGATTAACACATCTAAGAAACTGTTCAAGGACTAAAAGCATGGCATGTGACAGTGAACAACTGAGACTAATTGTCATCTTAAATACTTAGATAAAGCAGCTATGTGGGAATTATTTAATTATTATTCATTTACTGTTTTCATGTGGACCAACAGAGTACAAATGAAAGTCCTCAGTCTGAATCATGTGCTTTTAATCTCGAAGGGTACTGGAGTTGAGTCATATTCATTTATGAATTCGCTGAAGTATTTACTGAGCTTCAATTGCATATGAATCATAAGAACAGTCTCCTGAGCAGAAGCTCTTCCTCCCCATCATGAATCAGCTGTTGTGCAGAGAAACTGAATGTACAGCTGCAGACTCAATTTTCCTTTGATGCTTTTATAAAATAAGTCACAAGTTTTCTTGGAATATTAGATTCTTAAAGTGAAAAATGAAGTTAATTTTATTTTCCTTCCCAAGCATCTAAAAATGTTAAAAATTAATAAAGGCAAAATGAACTAAAATGATTATTTGTGTAACAGGAAATATGGAAGCCATAAAGGAGTAAATCATCATCACTACAGCCTCAGAAAACAGAGTGTGTTCTTCTTTATGGTTCATTTACATTTTAGCATGGAAAACAAAATGAGTGTCTGTGATGTTTCCTACATACAAAATCAGTTAGTAATTCTTGGTCAGGGTAGAAGACTTTTTGAATGGACATTCTAGTGTTGACTTTACACAAAACATCCTCACTAGAGAAATATCCCTTTAGGTAGTTTTTTGACAAATTATACTACAGTGATATTTTATAAGAATATATGATATATTGTAAATCATAATATAATCTTTCAATATTTTACTTGAAGATGTCTGAGTAAATATGATCACCAGTCAATACCTCTGTATTAATTTCAGCAAGACAATCAAAGATGAACGCACTATAATTATGGGCACCTCTAGAACAAGATTAGAATCTTAGTTCAATTAATCTACAACATTAATCAGTCTAAACAGATCAATTTCTGATCTTCTCCTTCTTGTCAACATAGGCAAATGCATTTGGCTAATATCAGCAGCAAGACTCTAAGATATGGTATGTGATATTTATCAATACTTCTTCCTCGCTAGGAAAACTATAATGATAACCAGACCCTTGTGATACTCAAAGTAAAGACACTACAAATTGACATAAGAATTTGAAATAAATATAAAGTTCACATGTCAAACTTAGTTAAAACGGAGGATGCTTTTTTCCCAAAGCCAATTTTGTCCATAAGCTTGGAGAAATGAAGAAGCATCTACTGTAATTATGCATAATCTTAGCACAGACTTTTGCAGATGTCCTAGCCAATATCAGCACATCAGCTTGTCTTTCTCCTTTCAATGGTTAGAAAAAGAAAAGGCCCACTTTAGCCTGCCTTGTTTGACATTCAATCTGTCTAATTTGTTGAAAGGAAAGGCCTGCTAGATGTTCTCTTCCATGGGTACCTTCTTCCTCAATGCTCTCTCAGCTACCATTTTTCGTGTGCTTCCTAATAGGGTAGAACTCACATGTTCAATGAGAAGACTGGAAAACAGGCCTGTGTGCTCGCATTTATTATTAAAAGCAGAAATGTTCATCTTCCTGGGGGGGTTAGTATCTTACAATCTTTTCTTGATTGTGCATGCATCTTTGAGTTTCTGAGTTTTTTGTTCCTTTAATTATCAAGATTGTCACTCCCTTGCTTAGTCAGAGGAAGTGGCCAGAGTGTAGAGTAAGGAGACATAATGTTGCTGAATCTTTTTTCTCCAGAAAAGCATTTGCTTTTGGTGTATTTGTTTTGGTGTATTTGGTGTATTGAGTTTCCTCTTTTGTATTAGTCATTTTATGTTTGATGATCATTTACAAGAAATTTCAAACACATATCCCAATTCTGTTTGCAGAGTTCAACATGCAATATAAACCCACCATTTATGGCCTGACATAATTTGATCAAATCATGAACAGGTTAACTTAATAACACTAATTTTACAAATAATTTCATTGCTGAAGGGGTCCATATAAATTATTAAACATGTTTGTTCACTATATGTTTTGTCATTTATCAATTTGCAATGTGTAACAATCTTGAGACAGGTAATATCATTATCCTATAGCAGTTAAGAACTCCTTTAAATTTGTCCTACCACATCCTTTTCTTGCTGGTAACAGAGAGCCTAATACTTCACAACCAGGAAAAGCATTGGGAAGCCTCAACAAACAGATAAAAGGCAGAGAAAATTCTTTCCTTTTCTCCTCTTTGATGAACAGTCCTGAAATACAATTGACCTTACTCCCTAGGGAAAAATTCCATAAAACCGGGCAACTGGTTTCACTTAGTGGCAACCACGTTAATAGCATTTCTTCCTCTAGGCATTTCCCTCTTTTCTGTGTTACTGTCCTCATCCATCACTCTTGATATCAGAGAAAGCAATCCATTAAAGAAAAATAGAATATAAGCCTCCTGCCTTAGGCTTTGTGCTTTGTGAAACTCAAATTAAAGCAAGAGCAAAAGAACTTAAGGACTTTGCCTATCTAAAGCTATGTGGGGCAAAGTTAAGATTCAAAATAAACATAATTTTTAATCCAAAGACAGTCTTTTCCCACAAAGCTTAGGCATTTGAGTAAAACTCAGTTGTAGTCATACATAAGGTCAGCACTGGAAAACTTTGGAATATCTTTCTGAGAACTTCACTGCCTCTTATGTAATTATGTAATAATGTATAAGAAAGTAGGGATTATCACTTTCTGAAGCTATGTCAGTGAGTTTCTCAAGTATCAGTAGTCCTGGAGTATCCATAATCTCAATAGAGAGAATCAATTATCAGAAGCAATATTTTATGTTCAGGTCTTGCTAAATGTTTTCTATTTTTATTTTTTTCTGTTGATTGAATGGGTATGGACTCAGGTATACAGTCAGAATGCTAAACAAATTTGTATTCTTTTTTCATGTAAATACTTTTTTTTCTGATTGAGAGATGTTCAATAGCCAGCCTAGTAGAGGATCCATCGCAATGGAACAAGGAAAGAGTTGAGGATCTCTTCCCTTCAAAATTGTATACCATAAATATGTGAGGATCTCCCTTAGAAAACTCCTCTGACAGATATGTCCAGGGGAATGAAGAAAATCTGGTTTTCTCTTTCTAGAAAACAGATCTCTTATATACTATGAGTATATCTAAGTGACAGCTGTTTAACTGCCTAAAATGATATTGAGGGCATTGATATATAATATATCATCATGCAGATTGTAATTAACCTACTACTTTCAGTATCACACTGTACTGTCACCATGGTGATGTGTTTATTCCTATTCTGGCTTCATCTCTCGTCATCAAACTTTGGATATTCCTACTGTCCATAAGAGAAGAATTTAAAACTATTTTTCCCCATGTGTGGACATCTCTTAACACATTTATTACTTTAGACCTCTGATATTAAGCTATTTACAGTTACTATATTGAGTCTTAAAATGTATTGGAAATTAATGCATGTCTTGAGATAGTTATGGGTGACCCAGTTCTTTCTTTCCTTCCTTGTTCTTTCCTTCCTTCCTTCCTTCCTTCCTTCCTTCCTTCCTTCCTTCCTTTCTTTCCTTCTTCCTCTATTTCTTTCCTTCCTTCTTTTTTCTTTTATTCTTCCTCTTCCTTCATTTCCTTACCCCTTTTCTTCTTCATCTTCTCCCTTCTTCTGTATAGTCCTAGCTGTCCTGAGACTCACTCTGTAGACCAGGCTGGCTTCATGTTCCTAGAGATCTGCTTGCCTCTGCTTTCAGAGATTTTAAACTACTGATATTAAAGGCATGGGTCACACCCACCCTGTGGTATTAATTTTTCTATAGTATATCACACTTTCTTTTCATGATAATACTGTCCTAGCTTACTCAGTGTTTATCTGAAAGTTCAAAGTATAACTATTTTGGAGGTTGTTGTTGTATAATACTGTCCTAGCTTACTCAGTGTTTATCTGAAAGTTCAAAGTATAACTATTTTGGAGGTTGTTGTTGTATATCTGACATTTTCCACAGAAAATATAAAAACAATTTTACATTCATGTACACATAAAAAATATTAATAAAAAATTACACAAATATGCAAGAGAGCAAGAATGATAATATGGGATGGTTTGGAGGGAGCAAATAGAAGGGTTAAATGATGTAAGTATAATCTGAAAAAATAATTATTTTTATAAATATTATAAAGTGAATATTTTAAAATCAAAAAGGCAGCGAACACTCTTGGATGGTGATGAGTAGTTCAGAAAGTGGCCTCAGTTCTTGTGAGAAATGTGGCTAGAAGTGCATGTAAAGAGTGGAAGAAACAGCAAACTAGGGAAGCCTGACAAAGTCAACAGCATTTGGAGCCATTCCTATTGACAGCAACTCTGAGAAAAGTGGACATTGTTTTAAAGATGTGAGGCGTGAAAGCTTATTGTTTGTCAGAGGGTATTAGGCAGTTGGCACAGAGAACTGAAGATGTTACAGTGGAATAAGGGAAGGATCAATTGTGTGCACAGTACGAGAAGGAAGACGTGATGAGATAAACATCATCCTGTGTATCGTAAAAGGGAATTGAAAGGAAACAACATAAGAGTGTGGGGTCAGTAAAGACTTAAAGTTCATGGTTTCTACTTTGACATTAAAATCTCTTATCCAGTTTTCAAGATTATGGCTTATAGGGTCTTATGTTCCTTCTATGATAAGATAAATATTAGTTATAGTATTTATATAATGAACAAGAATTGGAAAAGTTTAAGGCTGTTGAAAGTGGAGGGAGTCAGGAGAAGGCAAAGCATTGAGATAATGAAAGAATAAATTCAGAAAACCCAGTACAACAGTAACAACATGTGAATCTATGTATCAATTTGAAATTAGATATAACTGATAATAGAGTCACCATTTGATTCATCTACCGAAATGAACTATGATCTCATGTAATGGCTATTGGAACAAGTACACAGAAATCATCAACAGTGGCTGATTTCAAAGTAGAACGTGATTCTCATAATAATAGAGTAAGAGAAAATAGCTCTGCCATTTATAATATTTATTAATTAAAAAGTTATAAAAATAACCAGAAATGTAAATTAGAGCAATGGAGATGCAGTACAGAACAGCTAGTGAGACACAGATCAAGTTAGAAAAAACTTCCAGAGTAATTGTAGGTTAATGAGCAGAAAGATTGAGGTGTGGAATGGAGAAGTAGAAAGTTGCTATCTTATTTTTATATTTTCTTTGCAAATAACTTCTTTATTATTTGATAATTTAATATCAAATTAAATACAGTAAATACACAATGTGCAATAAAAAGTGTTCATGCTAGAGATGGTTACGGGGGAAGCATGTGACTACACATAAACCTTGCCTACACTAAAGGTGGTAGCTAGTCTTGAGTGAAGGGAAAAATTACTGCAATATCACCAGTTAAATACTTTATGACCCAGGTCCAGCCTCAGCATGAGGAGGTTTCTAGGAAATGGAAATATGGGGGCAGTGGCACTGACTCAATAATGAAAGGACCTCATTTTTTTGCTGTTTCCCTTCTGATTCTTTTCCATTTTCCCTTCTATTCTTTGGCCTTCTCCCATCCAGAGAGTCTGAATCCAGTCTTTTATTACTAAAGCTATGTCACCAAGACTTTGAACATTGCTAATATTTTTTTAGAAATACTTACATTTATATAAATTCTGTGAGTTCTGGATCATTAATTACAACCCCTGCTTCCTTAAAACAGAAGCTAAACCCAATGCAAAAGCAAATTTCTTTATTGTTTTTATATAGACTTCTTCATGGATATCTGGGCACAGATTTTAAGATTTCCTGGTGCAGAAGGGAGCAGTCTTTAATAACTATTTTCATGTAAGAACAGAAAGGTGACAGACTACTAAGGTTAAAATGATTTCTTGCAAAGTTTCAAAATTATGGAAGTAAAGCATCTAGCTCTCTCTAATATCTCACTAGGTGTTGTTACCTCCAATCCTCCAAGTAGCCAGGAGGATGAAATGCTTGCTTTTTATATGCTTATAATCATCTTTTCATTCTCTAAACTTTGTTTCCTATTTGAGCAATTCCATGGCCTCATATACTCTTCTTCTAATGCCATTTATTTCTAAATCTTATAGAAGCATTTCTCCTATAATTAAAACCAATCTATCATTGGCTTGTATGATTTCTTCTTTTCCTATTCATGCCTTTTCTTCTTGGTATTACTTTAACGGTCTAGCCTTGAGGTTCCCAAATTTGCCCTGGCTAATTAATGCAGCAGTCATCGCACCAGGGCATACATGGATCTCCTTGTGATTCCAAGTTCAAGGCAAAGTCCAGCAATGACCAGTTTCTACAAAGGAAAGAAACCGTGTAGGCTTTTATGGCCTCTGTGTTTAACTTGTCTAGATTCCTTTCCAGGGCCCTAAAGAACCAAGTGGAAGTTCTATTCCACACCCTCAACAGCCTTATGGCCACCTCAATTCCTCATTATGCATCTGTTCCATTTGTTATGGCATAGTTAGCTCTGAGTAATGGGGGAAGTATATTCTCCAAAGGAGAGTTTGAAAGTAAAATTGTAAAGACAAAAGATCAGTGTCAGGGCAATAGCAACACTCAGCCATGCAATGCTCCAGAGGCAGAAACTTTGTCACCTTCCCCTTAAGCACTTTTGCTGGACCCAGCACTTTATATTTAACAATATCATTTTTGTATTTTGTACTCATAAATTATGTCTTCATAATGAAAACATTAGGACAAAGGTAATTCTGAGGAATAACCAATTCGCCAACACCTCTAGATACTATTGAATGGGAGGAAAGAACATGAGAGAGTAGACATTTAGTGAAAACCATATGAGAAGATTCCTATCTAATTATTAAAACGTTTAGTATCATGGAGAACATATGTAAAGGAGAACTATGTTGTCAAAAATTTACGTTTTTGCTTAAATTGTCATGAGTTTAGAAATAATGTTGGGTGTGATGTTATAAAATCCACATACCAATGAGGTAGTCAAGATTTAGTGTTTTATTTTTCTTTCTCAAGTAATAAATAAACCTGTGGGGTTCAAGTGTCAAGGAAAAAAATGACTTATTTTATATGCACAATACTTAGAAGTAAATGAAAGTCCCTCCTTCCTGTGGATTATACAGTATAATGCAATTTACCTCATCTACAAACTCAGATAAAATTTCTAACTGTGACCTCATTACTAGTAAAAAAAAAGATATACTTGAAGTCAGCTAGTCTGTGTAGACTTTGGAATCTATAAAGTTTCTCCTGGAGATACTTGATAAGTAGTTTACATAAGTTGCATGTTTATATGTTATCAGAATTATATGATTAACAAAAGATAACCAAATTCCTGCATGGTTGAAAACACTGATTTTCGTAGCCTATTTTTGGTCTATTTTTTTAATGCTTTTTGATTGTTCTGATGCCAGTTTTCTCTATTTCCATTAAAAATGTATGCAGTTGTATTTAGATACTTATCAGATAACAAAATTATCTACAAAAGATGTGGGACTAACTATGGAAAATGTATAGTTACTTCTTAATTAATTAATGAAAGCATGTAGTGGTTTTCATGAAATTAGAACGAAAACATGGCAGTGTGTTAGGGGAAGAATTGGGAATGAGTAGATAGGGACAGGATTGGACCAAAAAACATTACATGCATGTAATGAAATTTTCAAAAGACTAGGAGCAAGATGTATTTAACACATACTAAATTATAGCCATAAAATAAGTTAAATTAAAATTTATTCAATTACTTTTCAAGATTCTAAATTATAATTTGTTTTCTGTGCATTATGAATACAACAGCAAATGAATGAGATGTTTACAAGTCAGAAGGAACAAAACAAGTTTGGATAAATTCAGTAATGGAAAACAGACTTTGTCTACCAGACACCAGTTTGTGTCATTTCTGTCCTGTTCGTTCACATTTCCTTACGTAAGGAATACACCTGACAATGCACTAGTCACACACACCCCCATTCCTTCTTGATCAAGTTTACATCTGTCCCAGAGACTTTACCCAAGTACCAGAACCACAATGGAACCAGATCCTTGGCCAAGTCACGCCAACGCTTGTGATTGATGGCGACCCACCAAAGTCAGCTGGCCCTGCATTATATCTAGGAACGGAAAAGTATCTCGGTAGTGCACTCTTTTTTTGTTATTCATGCAAATACATGACAACTAATACACAAGCGACCCCCAAATTATACAGTGCATAGTATCATTTGCAGTCCTAGCCTCTGAGGCTTCCTACAAACTGTTTGTAGATACAAGATCAAAAGGCATGCAGAAAGCTGAACTAATCTGAAGTTTCAGGATCACATTTGGCTTCTGATTTTGTCTGGCTTCTTTCCTTCTAGTACTGCTCTGTGTGTGGGGCCCTTGAAAGTTCCAGGTTGTCATCCATGTATAAGTCACTGACAACACAACTCCATCCTGGAACTCCTTTCTCCTCTGCCTTTCTCGATGTCGGAACTCTATGTTCCAAGGTAGTGGTTCAACTTCATCCTTAAGAGGCACCAGAAATGAGTATCAATAGTGCTTTGCTTCCACGGAGCACATGTCCTCAACATCAGAAATATCTTCCTCATCTTCCATTCACTGGAGATTCTTCCTCTCATCTTTTACCGCTTCACTCTTCTTTTCTTTGTCTGATTTTGATGTCATTGCTTGAGGTTGGCCTTTTGGTGATGAAGAGTGAACTACATGACCAAGTAGTCTCCCCTTGAACCGTATGCATGGCTGACCTTTGCTAATTTTACTCAGTAAACTCAATAGTTGCCTGGTAAGTGATATATATTCATCAGGAAAGAAAGGGTAGCATAAGAATGGCTTTTCACTAGGGTCTAAGCTCGACTGTGGCAGCAGTGATGGGAGCATCCCTGTTCCTTGAGTCAATTAATAATAAGGCTTGCCTTCCCAGCAAATGGCATTTCTGCTGTAGTTATCTCTTATGATCAATTTGTCTCCCCCTAAACCATATGTCTCACCTATGTATATAAATTTTAGTTTGTATAGTCCATAGCTTCTTAGTGTGTGTAATGGTTTATGTCCTTTACCCCCCTAGAATAAATAAGATCTACCCTGCTTCCTTTTTGAACAAGATGTATGTGGGAGCACAAAATAGAGCATTCTATACATTCAGAGGAAGCAAATGCAATAATCTAGTCATTTCCAACTATGGAGTATTTATATGGATAAATTCTCTTGGACTGACTCATTACTCAGAATCACTGTGTATGATGAGATTTGAACCAGTGTTAATGTATTTAAATTGTTTCTACCTCTGTAATTTTAGCCAATCAATTGAATTTATTTGTTCAGCTCACATTCTAGAAGTTTTCATATCTCTGCTACTAAACATCTGATTACCTGAATTTTGGACCTTTGCAGTGAAGTCTCAGGGCAGCTCTCTGCAGGCTACAAACACATAGTAGGCAATAAACATTTGCAAAGCCAAATTGGATTCGTGTCTGCAGGTCTCAGCCTACCACAGCACACATATGGCCTTCATTTATGTTAGAGTCAGAATATTTAAGAACAGATTAAATTAAAGTGCCACCTGCCAAATTTCTACAACCAAGGGAAAAACAGATTTACGGAATAATTGGTTCTGGAGATGAGAAAATAAGCACAAAGGACAAAGACCAGATTTTATTCCATCCATTTTAATTTAACAGTTATTAATGAGTGTCTCATCTGTGGAGATTCTGTGTTAGGTGCTGGTGACGTGATGATGTTCATGCATATTTCAGCCTCAACCATTAAATGTCTATTATCTCCCCTTCATCGTTCTCATGAGGGTGCTGGATTCTCTGGCTGTGCCTTTCACACACTGAAGGTAAGCATACTCATGGCAGCTGTCTTGCAGGAATACGGTGCGGTTGCCATTAACGCTTTTATCAGCATAGCACTGCCCTCAGCACAGAATCCTGAGAGCTGCGACGACGTCTGTGGACCAAACAGAAAGGCAGTGATGGAAATGAATAGACCAGGAGATTCTGAGGTTCCCTGCTACCCGAGATTCTGGGAACAGCTCCTTGCAAAGAATGCAAACTCAATTGGATGACATTCTACAGACCATCTGAGCAATGTGACAGAGCAGGCTCTGTCATTGTTCATCCACAAGGAGAAGATTTTTGTGTCTACATACAAATGGAAGAAGCATTCCTAAAACCCTTTCAATTCCCAACAAAAATGTCTTCCTATAACCATTGCCTCAAGGGGTCTGAGGCTCTCCCTATAGGGACAGTCAGGCCCGATAAAGCTCTCTCCATGGGACATCCTAGTAGAGAGAGAACCTTTTAATGTTAACAGAAGGTATTGCTCTGGGTGCTGATGCAAAAGAGACCAGATACACTGCAAGGAAAATAATGAAATATGCTGATGAGGGGCTGTGAATGAAGACAGAACATTTGTACTGAACAATAAAATGCAATGCTCTGATGAACTGCTTCCTCGCTCTCTTACTTGGTAGGTTTTTAAAAATACACTTTTGTGCCTTATTTAGTTTCTTGCACTATATTTTCTCCTCTCTCATCACTTTTCCCATTTTGACACTGACTTTAATTGTGAATAAATCCAACTCTGCAAGGCCTGAATATGAACTATAATGTTAGCATCAAGAAAACCAATTTTTTGCGTGCCACATAAAATAAAAAAAATGTTAGTTATGGATAGCTCATATTAGAAACCATCCCCAGCAGAGGCTGGAGAAATATGCATTGTCAAAACCACATAGAGTGTTCCTGAATACCCAGGGCAAGTCAGCTAAATGCTTCACATCCTTTAGTAGCAATATCATACATAGAACTAAACATTAGTATGGGTGTCTACTTATGAATGTGTATGGCATGTAAGTGTGCATTCACATTTTTCAGATATACGAACAAAGGATGGGCAAAAATACTAGTAATGACCTTAGTGATTATGATGTGCATACGAATGCTACTCCAAAAAGTTTCTAAGTAAGACATAAATTTGAGGAGAAGTCAAGTTGGAACATTCTTATGCAGGTAGCCACATTCTTTTCTAATTATCATATGAACCATGCTATATGTAACCCTTGTCATTATATATGCTATCATGTCACTTTATTACCTCTTTGTTTCACCTCCACACATTCTCTTATTCCAAGCAAGGACCAGATGTTAACTTCATGCATGTCTCAATATATTTTAAATCTTGATTCATTTAATATGATAAAATTATACTCTTTCTCAGATTTTGTTTTCTTTTGTCGTTGTCATCATCATCTTTGGATATTATTTTTGAAAATTGTAAATTCTATGCTGACATAAAACACTAAGATTTAGATTTCTTATTTCTTTTTTATACTATGCCCTAATAGGATATCCATATTTCTCAATGCCAACTCCATCATCCACCATTGAATAGAACATATCCTCAGACTGCTGGATATGATAGGATGCTACAATGTTGATATGAAAATGGGTGAAATATAGATGAAGGAATGTCCCAGGACTCTTTAACTGGAGAAACATTTTGAGCTGAGTCTGAGATGTTGCACAGAATGATGTTGCATCCCAAATCTTCCCAGACAGCATCCTGGGCTGACTATATAGCTGCGAAAGATAAAATGAAACAGGTGAAACCTGAATCCCCACAATGGGAACCTTCTCCGGCATAGGCCATCCTCGAAGTATACATCAGCCCCGGCAGGGAGAACACACATGGCTAAATGACATGAAGTGTCGCTGCTCTTGGGTAGTATGGTTTTGATCTCCAGGCACAGAGCTGGAGGTTTGATTTAAGACTAAAGCTGATAGACAACTTCAGCAAAGTGGCTGGGTATAAAATTAACTCAAATAAATCAGTTGCCTTCCTCTATACAAAAGAGAAACAAGCCGAGAAAGAAATTAGGGAAACGACACCCTTCATAATAGACCCAAATAATATAAAGTACCTCGGTGTGACTTTAACCAAGCAAGTAAAAGATCTGTACAATAAGAACTTCAAGACACTGAGGAAAGAAATTGAAGAAGACCTCAGAAGATGGAAAGATCTCCCATGCTCATGGATTGGCAGGATTAATATAGTAAAAATGGCCATTTTACCAAAAGCGATCTACAGATTCAATGCAATCCCCATCAAAATACCAATCCAATTCTTCAAAGAGTTAGACAGAACAATTTGCAAATTCACCTGGAATAACAAAAAACCCAGGATAGCTAAAGCTATCCTCAACAATAAAAGGACTTCAGGGGGAATCACTATCCCTGAACTCAAGCAGTATTACAGAGCAATAGTGATAAAAACTGCATGGTATTGGTACAGAGACAGACAGATAGACCAATGGCATAGAATTGAAGACCCAGAAATGAACCCACACACCTATGGTCACTTGATTTTTGACAAAGGAGCCAAAACCATCAAATGGAAAAAAGATAGCATTTTCAGCAAATGGTGCTGGTTCAACTGGAGGTCAACATGTAGAAGAATGCAGATCGATCCATGCTTATCACCCTGTACAAAGCTTAAGTCCAAGTGGATCAAGGACCTCCACATCAAACCAGACACACTCAAACTAATAGAAGAAAAACTAGGGAAGCATCTGGAACACATGGGCACTGGAAAAAATTTCCTAAACAAAACACCAATGGCTTATGCTCTAAGATCAAGAATCGACATATGGGATCTCATAAATCTGCAAAGCTTCTGTAAGGCAAAGGACACTGTGGTTAGGACAAAACGGCAACCAACAGATTGGGAAAAGATCTTTACCAATCCTACAACAGATAGAGGCCTTATATCCAAAATATACAAAGAACTCAAGAAGTTAGACCGCAGGGAAACAAATAACCCTATTAAAAAATGGAGTTCAGAGCTAAACAAAGAATTCACAGCTGAGGAATGCCAAATGGCTGAGAAACACCTAAAGAAATGTTCAACATCGTTAGTCATAAGGGAAATGCAAATCAAAACAACCCTGAGATTTCACCTCACACCAGTGAGAATGGCTATGATCAAAAACTCAGGGGACAACAGATGCTGGCGAGGATGTGGAGAAAGAGGAACACTCCTCCATTGTTGGTGGGATTGCAAACTGGTACAACCATTCTGGAAATCAGTCTGGAGGATCCTCAGAAAATTGGACATTGAACTGCCTGAGGATCCAGCTATACCTCTCTTGGGCATATACCCAAAAGATGCCCCAACATATAAAAAAGACACATGCTCCACTATGTTCATTGCAGCCTTATTTATAATAGCCAGAAGCTGGAATGAACCCAGATGCCCTTCAACAGAGGAATGGATACAGAAAATGTGGTACATCTCTACACAATGGAATATTACTCAGCTATCAAAAACAACGGCTTTATGAAATTCGTAGGCAAATGGTTGGAACTGGAAAATATCATCCTGAGTGAGCTAACCCAATCACAGAAAGACATACATGGTATGCACTCATTGATAAGTGGCTATTAGCCCAAATGCTTGAATTACCCTAGATACCTAGAACAAATGAAACTCAAAACGGATGATCAAAATGTGAATGCTTCACTCCTTCTTTAAAAGGGGAACAAGAATACCCTTGGCAGGGAAGGGAGAGGCAAAGATTAAAACAGAGACTGAAGGAACACCCATTCAGAGCCTGCCCCACATGTGGCCCATACATATACAGCCACCCAATTAGACAAGGTGGATGAAGCAAAGAAGTGCAGACCGACAGGAGCCGGATGTAGATCGCTCCTGAGAGACACAGCCAGAATACAGCAAATACAGAGGCGAATGCCAGCAGCAAACCACTGAACTGAGAATAGGACCCCCGTTGAAGGAATCAGAGAAAGAACTGGAAGATCTTGAAGGGGCTCGAGACCCCATATGTACAACAATGCTAAGCAACCAGAGCTTCCAGGGACTAAGCCACTACCTAAAGACTATACATGGACTGACCCTGGACTCTGACCTCATAGGTAGCAATGAATATCCTAGTAAGAGCACCAGTGGAAGGAGAAGCCCTGGGTCCTGCTAAGACTGAACCCCCAGTGAACTAGACTGGTGGGGGAATGCGGCAATGGGGGGAGGGTTGGGAGGGGAACACCCATAAGGAAGGGGAGGGGGGTGGGGGATGTTTGCCCGGATACCGGGAAAGGGAATAACACTCGAAATGTATATAAGAAATACTCAAGTTAATAAAAAAAAAAGGCAAAAAAAAAAAGACAGCAGTTGTTGACAACAGAAGGAGCTGCTGGCACAAATGACAACCCTCCTGGCCAAGCATGCTCTTCCAACTGTCCTAGATTTGGAGGAAGGTAAAAAGAGCCACCAGAGGGGTAGAAGGAGGGAGTGAGCCTAGTAACAGACCTATTGAAGAGCTGGGCTCTAACTCACTCTGAGGAATTACATTAAATGAACTCATCCGTCATCTTGCCTTTTATTGATGAGTGGCATTGCTTGGTGGCAAGTGACATAGCAGAACAAATAGCATCACAGACTTGGCTCCTGTTCCATGGTGCACAGACACACGGGCCCCAAAACAATGAGTCATTACTTATTATATCCATTATTAACTCAGCTCAGCCTCATTAGGCTCAGAAATTGAGGAGAGAGGAAAAAAATCAGAAGCTAAGTAGCACCAAGTAACCACACATTTAGGAAAAGGGAGTGATGTAGGAGAAGCAAGGAACAGGTGAAGGGCAGTTAAAACCAGCAACTCAGCACCTGAGACATTTTCAAATCCAGAGGGTCACAGAAAGTTGGTTGGGCATCTTCCTTCTTCTGACATTAGTGAACAGAGAACCTCATTTTAATGTAGTGAAACTCAAATTGGAGAAAATAGGGAAGGCATCATTAGGTAAAACCAGAGGAAGTTTTTTTTTTTGAGTGGTTTTGCATCTTTACTAATGGTGTGCTGAAGTGTGTGCATATGCATGTGCTTGTGTGTGAGTGTGTGTGGGTATGTACATCTGTATGTGTAAAACACAAAAGACCTTTAGTGACAACAGGGACTTCTTGGTCCATTTTGAGAGAATCTCTTTATTTACCTATTGCAGAATAACTTTTTTTCTTATTTCCATTCATACCTCTGCCTTAGCTCTCTCAAGCATGGCTGACACACAAATTGGACACATTTTCAGAAGTTTAAGTATGCCGATACAGAACCCAGGTCCTTCCAAGATACAGACTCATTATGTGGTACACATCATATCAGTGTTATGCTGTACAGTGATGGTAAGATGAGGAAGAGTAGTTAGGACTAATTATTTGGGAACAGTTGCCTTCTCAAAGGGCGTCTTCTTGCTCAGAAGTCAACAAATTTCTTTCTACCATCATCCATGCATAAAAATGTTTTCCTGCCTGCACACGTGGCAAGCCACACATTCCCCTCAGCTGTCAGTCCTAGCCAATGACTTCAACTGTTAGATTTACCTTTGTTCCACATTGGTTAATAAAATTACTCTTCCTACATGGACAGAGCCTTCCTTTGGTGAACTTCTGGGATCCAAAATACTTTTTCTCTTTGAGATTTCAATATTTGGAAATTGTGGAGAGTACAGTAAAATACATGTCTTAAAGGCATAAAGACATACGTTTCAGTCTCCGAGCTTATCTGGGGGGGAGGGAAACAAAGCAAGCAAGCAAGCAAGCAAGAAGGCAAGCAAGCCAAAAACAAAACCCAGCGAAGACACTACCAGGTGGTTATGAAACCAGCACCGGTTTGACTGAGAGAGGAGAATCCTCATGAACTTCAGGGCAGAGAAAAATCCAATCTTAAAATTCATATCACCACAAGCAAAAAAAAATAACCAACAAACAAAGAGACACATGATTAGAATGGAGAGATGCCTGGGATGGGCAGGAACGGAGGCTACATTTGATCTAAACGAAACATATATGCGTATGAAATTCTCAATAAGAAGGTAATGTCTCAGGACTGCCCCAAGGTTGACCCATGGCCTGCATGTACGTGCACACATGTGCACATCTTCATATCTTTACTTATATCTTTCAATATCATAAGAGAGTTGAAGAAAATATTCCTTAGGTATGCTCTCTTACTTGAGCTAATAACACATTTATTTGTCCATAAGGCTGAACAATGTATTAAACTTAGAATATGTCACATTCTGCCACTCCTGGAACTTGCATGTACTTCTGTATGGTCACAAACATAAGGAACAATTAAGACAATTATAGTCTCTAAAATTGTTGAAATTATAAAGGTAAATTAATGAATATGGCTAAATGTTAATTTTCCCTATGTGACTTTATACCTGTATTTATCTGAGTATGGGTCTGTCTGTCATCCATCTATCTATCTATCTATCCATCTATCTATCTATCTATCTATCTATCTATCTATCTATCTATCTATCTATCTATCTATCTACCTACCTACCTACCTATTGGATAGACAGACAAACATACACAAACAGATAGATATAATCTCATTATATGAGATAGGCTGTTCTTAACTTATAGATCCATCTTTCTTTGTCAAGTGTTGGGATTAAAGGAGTATAACACTATGCCTTTTGTCTACATCTCTATTTATATCTATATTTGAAAAAGCAACTAAATGTCTCTAAGTGTGGTGTTATATACACTTACAGACTGAAGGACACTGAACTGAATTTGACTGTATTAAAACATACTCATAATATATTTTAATATAATCAAAATCACTGTGTATTCAATTGTGAGTTAATTAAGCTAGCTAATATGGTGTGTTTAATGGTCATCATAATTATGAATCTGTGCATAACAGAAACAAATTACAATTCTCCACTTAAAAATCAAGGTGTCTGGTCATATATATTTTAATTACTCAGCTAATACATTTGTTATTCTTTTTTCACTGTTAGGAATTTTCATAATGATTACGGTTTGTAATGAAGACCAAGAAGACTGAATTAGTTAAAAAGGCATACATCTTTTCTGGTTCTTGAGCAATTTATAGTTCTGTGTGTATTCATTCGTGTTTGGATTTTCTCTTCACAAAGGATACATCTACTAGTTTAATAAATAACATATCTCACAAACTTTTCTTCATATAGATTATATTCATATTTATACCTTATGTGTGCACACAAACTTCTGTATTTATATATACACATGATCCCGATATAAATGAGAACATTTGCTTTTTTCTGAGTTTAATATTATACTTCCCAATACTGCCCAATCTCCTGAAATTTTTATTTTTTTAAAAGTTGAATAAATTTCTACTTTGTTTATATATATATATATATATATATATACATACATACATAGTTTTTTTTTATCTTTTTACCTATTAGTGAACATCGAGACTATATCAATTTCTGCTCAGTATCATAAATTAGAGCTGTAAAAATCATGGATATGCAAACATTTTTGTAGTAGGTTATATAGTGCTTTGGCTATTTGCCTATGAGTGACGTGGCTGGGTCACATGGTAATTCTACTTCTACATTTTTAAGAAATGTTTAAATTAATTTCTATAATGGCTCCATTAATCTCACTTCCACTATCAATGAATATAAGCTTCTTTTCCCCATATCCTCACCAGTATTTTTTTTTGTAAGATTCCTTTTCTTTTGGCGGTGTGAATGGGTCAAGACAAGCTTTCACTCTATAGCCCTGATTGTCTTGAAACTCTCTTTGTAGATCAAGCTGATCTCTTGACAGTTGTCAACTGACTAGCATGAAGTGATATCTCAAAATAGTTATAATTTGCACTGAGAAAAAAGTGCTGGCAGAACTAGATATCCTTCTGAAGAAGAATTTAATTAAACCTGTATCTAATTGTATCTTGTAAAAAAGTCCAAATTTGAGGGCTGGGAGCACCAAGTCCATGCCATGTAAAGCCCATAGTCGTATAGAAATAACCCAAGAACCAGCATCCTTAAATTTCACAATTGAAACAGGAACTAGAAATACATCAGTAGAGTGCTTGACTGGTATACACAGCCTGGGTTTACATATTCAGCACAGCATAAAGCAGGGGTAAGGAACTATATGCCTATAGATCCAGATCCGCTCAAGTATAGCCAACAACATCAGGACTTCAAGATTATCCTTCACTACATGCATGAAACTCAGTTTCAAAACCAACACACACACACACACACACACACACACACACACACACACACACACACACTCCAGGATGGTTGGCAGATATTTTATCAGTTTTTTTTCTATTTGTACTATAGCTTCCTTCATTATCCTACATCATTTTAAATGGGCTATTTGGAATAAACAGTTTATTAGGTGACACTGCCATTTTTATATCATTATCAAGACTGAAGAAAGATTGAATTCAAATTTGATGACACAAAGGCAGAGTTATTTTTAAATGTTGAGTGAGCTAATGAGAAAGCATCAAAAGGAAGGGCTTTAGAAGCATGGGCTAACCTGATTGGAGACACTGAGATGGGTCATCAGTCTCCCTTGACCATAATATTACAAAGGGACATCCAGAATATTGAACCAGACAGTTCTATATATTTGCATCTCAAAGGGTAGTCCTTGGAAGCGCTCTCTAAGTAGTAAGTACAGTAAAGAAAAAGTGCCCGGGAGAGGTCTCTGGAAGGACTCTTGTCTAATGCAGCCCTGAGGGAAATGGTAATTATGCCTTTGAGGCAGGAGTTCCACAAGTAGTGCTACACTGTCACTAGCACTTTTCTGTAATTTGATCTCAACTGGTCCAGGCAAGCTTTGCCTCCCTTCCATGAAGGAATCCTTCACTTGTGTGCTTCTGGCTGACTCAGCCACTGCCACACAGTTAAATGCTCCCACTTCCATTGTTTTTTTCCCACATCTTTTAAACAAATAACACAAACACATGTTTCTGTTTTGTTTTACTTGCTGAAACAAAAAGTTTCTTGGGTCGGAGGACTTGTCTCGTAAATAAAGTACTTGCCAAGCCTCACAATCCCAGTGCGCTGACTCACCTAAAACCCCAGCACTAAAATGATGAAATCAGGAAAATGTGAAGTTCAAGGTGATTCTCAGGTCCAGGGATTGCTGAAAGAAGAGCCCAGACTTGAAAAGTACATAACAATAAGCATTTATTCTGCAGAAGGAACCAGCATGCAGGGGTCAACCATCCAAGCAAAATGGTGACCATGAGATCCCTTTTAAAGACAATTAAGGGTTTTCCAGTTGCATTTGGGGCACCCTCATCAGGCTTGATACAGCATACTGTTATGGGATATTTGTACACTTCTGATTGGTTTGTATTTCAAGGGAGAGAGAGTTGCCTTATAGGAATTTTCTTATATCTGTGGTAATCCATTGGCCAGATGTTTGGGCAGATGCTGATTGTCTGCTCTTTTTCTGTGTTTCCACCACTACCACCCCTACTGCAACCCTTCACTCCCTGCCACCAAGATGTCTCTGCTGTCCTTCTGGGAAATTGAAGTTTAAGGCCTGCTATGGCTGGCTGCCTGTTCTAAATTGGATTGAGTTAGGTCCTCTCACCCAATAAGTTCTAAGTCTCACAAGGTACTCAATCTTACAAATATAAAGCAAAATTGATGCTGTCTTTTACCTCAACATCAGTTATCCACATTGTTTCTGAAAGCTTAACTCTAATTTCATCTCTGAATTCTTCAAAAATCATCCGTGGAATTCATTTCCTTTGAAGAACAACATCACTTTAACCCCCCTTGCTTCCACCTTCCTTCCCATCTTCCTTCATCCTCTGTCCTTCCTTCTCCTCCTCGTCCTTCATTCCTCCTTCCTCTCTTTCTCCTTTCTTCCCTACATTTCTTCTTCTCTTCCTCCCTTCTTTCCTTCTTCCCTCCGGTTTTCATTGACATTCACATTTTCTTTCACGCTTTCCTTTTATTTATTCATGTATGTTTAGTTATTTGAGAACTGTGTAATGTATTGTGACCATACATATCTGTCCGTTCCTCTTCTGTTATTCTGCAGGCCTGTGAGTACTAAGACACAGTGCATTTGCTTTTCTTTTACTTTAGGTTTCTAACTGGTTATTCTATCTCAAAGGAAGTACTTTTCCACTTGTACACCCAGGGGCTTCCAACAAAAATACATAAGCCAAAATATATGGACACTACCAGCTCTATGCCATGTCCCCATCAAACCTCTTCTCCAACTCTACTCAACTGCCCCTGTTTATTAAGATAAGCTTCTCACTGTGCTAGTTTCCATTACTCTACACAGAGGGACATGTACACACAATGGAAATGATACAAGTGACCTTGTTATTCCTGCTGGATTGATGAGGACAAGGAGACTAAGAGTAATGTGGATATTTTCTCTAATCTCTTACCAG
Source organism: Rattus norvegicus (assembly GCF_021556685.1). Taxonomy (NCBI): domain Eukaryota; kingdom Metazoa; phylum Chordata; class Mammalia; order Rodentia; family Muridae; genus Rattus; species Rattus norvegicus. The sequence goes on along the minus strand of NC_141551.1, from coordinate 20,729,467 downwards.
AGTTGATAGAATAGATGACCTCAAGATCCTATGCCCTGTTCCTAAGTTTCCAGTCCTGAACTTCCTTCTGACAAGCCATATATCATGCAAGTCAGTCCACTCTTACCTGTAACCTGCTGACCCACCTCTGATAGACTCTACTTCTTGCAATTGCTAAGCCATTTGCATTCCACTTCCTTCTCTTGCAAACCTCACTCAATGTTTCAGGAGGTCATTTAAATAGCATTTACTCTAGGGCACTTACTAAGGCTTTGATCGGAACACACGTTTTAACAAAGATAAAATATCCCAAAAGAGCAGAGATTCCTTCTTTCAGAAAAAAAAAAGATAACTGTCCTCTTTTTGATTACTTTTGAATAAATCAGTAGCTGAGAACCTCAGAAGATGACCATAGCTTGCAAGTTACAGAGTTCTAAAACACAGTCCTCAGGAAGTTACAATTGTAGAGTGAAAAGAAAATTCAGTAGTATGCAAAAGGTTATAGTAAACTGGTTAGTGTGGTTCTGTTATATGCATTATGTCAGGAACATCAAAGGGCACAGGATAGGGAAATGCATCTAGTTAAATACACAACCTATCAATAAAAAAATGGAAGGATTAAATATATACATAGTCAGATTCAACAAGCAGATTTCTGTCCCATGAATATTTTCGTATGGAGATCTCTATTAGACAAGGAATTGCTTTATGATTTTATGCTTATAAACAGCCACTAGTCCTAAAGTTATAAATAAAAGTATAGAAGTGTAGAATATATACAAATAGCAATAGTAATGTTGTATATGTACATATATAAAATAATTTTAATTAAAATTCTAGTCACTAACCATTTTTAACGATATCTAATAGTTTCATTTCTTTTTTTCTTCAAACAATAGAACAAGTACTATTTGTGTTTAGACCTTTGGTATCAAGTTACTTTGCAAAGCTATAATGTGATAGTTAAGACTAAACTTTCTTTAGATCTCTGTAAGGTTTTTTTTCCCTTACAATACTGTGTTCACAGACTAGAGAGATAGCTGATGGTTAAGAGTACTGGTTGTTCTTCAAGAGGTACATAGCTAGACATAATCCTTTATAACACTAGTTCCAGGGGATCCAACACCTTCTGCATTCTGTGTGTGGCAGACATGCACATGATATACAGACATATGTGTAGGTAAGTACTTAAACATATCTGACATCCATGGAGAACCTTTCAAGAAGAGCAGGTGGGAACTCAGTAAAAGAGAGGAAAGGACTGTGGGATATGGCTGTCCTCATATCCTCTGGGGATCTGTGCTATGACTTCTCCTGGGTAGATATGAACAAATATGTATTTATGTTATAGGACACTAATGACAGAAAAAGCACTTTAGTCAATTCCAACATGGTACACCAGTGAGTTTCATTGGAGTTACTTACAGGAACATGGCCAACTTAGAGTTGTCTACTCTACAGAATAAAGTTATTTTCCTCAGAAAGTGTTAATCATTCACTTATCATAAGAGAGGACAGAACCTTGTATGTATTCTTAGGTGCCTCCTATATGTTTGTTGTCTTGTATCTCTCATGTACACCTCACAAGCTTTTTGAGTGATTTCTCTCTTCCACTGAAAAAATGTTATGGATACATTCTTAATATTGCATCTTGTGTATAATCACAGATGTTCTGATTCCAAGTCAAAATAAACTGTGCTGACCACAGAGTAAAAGCTTCTGTCGGTGTCATCTAAGAGATCCCAGTGATCAACTGTTTTGTAAAATCTCAAATAGAATGGCAGAGAGCTTCAAACAGCCCTGCTGATATCCATGGACTTCTTAGCTTTTGTAATGGTAAACAGAAAAATTGTAATTTGTACCTACAGTATGTAATGTTCTAAGAAGAGAATTTAACATAAAATGAGATAGACCATAATTTTACTCTCAAGGGACTTACAATCTGCAGTAGGGGAATTAAATATAGTACAAGGCACACTATAAAATGATAAACATAAAATAATTCAAAACAATTAAGACTGTAATCATTGAAAGTAGACTGGAAATGACAGATTGTGTTTTACAAGGTCCTTTTCTTTTCTATGATTGGTAACTTTTCTAGGTCTGAATACAGTGTCCTAACATGCCATTTAACACAAGAAAAGTGGTTCCAGTAGCAGTCATTAATCGATGTTAATTGAAGAAGCTTTACTGTTGCCCTCTAGCAAAGAAAGTCGATTTTGATTGAAATGTTTGCTCTGGAAAGTGATTGAAGTTGCATATTAAATCAGAGGTCTATTCATTTTAAGAAATTTAGTAATAGCTGAATGGTGATAGGAAAGTAAGGGGAAGATACATTTGTGCAATTGTTGCAGGAAATAAAAAATGTGGTCAAAGTTATTACCTTCTTTTCAGTACAGGGGAATTTCAGTACTTGGAGTCGAATTGAAGACATGAGTGCAAGTGTCCACTGAGCACTACCAGTTTTGTATTTCTATACTGCATCTAAAATATCAACACTCAAAAATATATTTACAAAAAATGAATTCGTGCAGCCTGTGGATCATGACCTAGACAAGTCCAGTTTTATACCTCCTTGTAAACTCGATGAAGCTTGTTTGGGGCAGCCCTAATTCCTGTTGTGAAGCTTGCTTGCTTTCTGGCCCTTGGTCTTTCTCTGCTATAATTCTCCAGTGCTAACTGTCACCTCCCTCCTAGCAGAGGGTTCTTTTATTGCTCTATCTTTCTTGCAGAGAGAAAGCAGATAGAAGATACACGGAATGAATTTTCTGGTTTCTTTGGCCCACAGTGCCAATGGTCTAGGATTAGAGCAAGGTTATAGTTATATACCTGATAATAAATTCTATGTATTCCTTTCTACTTCCTGATTAGAGTCCTCTCTTAGAAACCAATTAAAGATTTGTTTTGGGTACATCTCCATTGAAACATATTTCACATGCAATATATTGTCTTGTTTACTCATTAAGTGTGGGAAATTTTAGGAATCAGTTTAAATTCTGAGCACCAGGAATGACCCTGGGATCATTCCATTGGAGAGAAAGTAACTTGACAAAGAGAATGGATGAAATGAGGTGTGATAATGTATGTTAGAAATATTTAATTTTCCCAGATTTCTTCTTGGCATGTAAATAACTCAAATATTACATGCATTTAGGAAGTTTCATACCTGATCTCATTTGGAGAAAGTTGCTTGACAAAAATTATGCTCCAATAAACAAACTGTATATTTATGGGGTGGATTTTGCCCAGTCACATCCAGTTCACAGTTAAAAGAGCAAATGCAAGACTCTGAAGTTCTTACCTTCATGACTCTTGATCATGCCTGTAGGTCCTGAAGATAATTATTACAATGCAGATATCACTAGCAGAATAAAATAAGTTAGTCAAGTACACAACATTAACTTTGGATAGACCAAGGACCAAGCTAAGGTATAAACAAATCAGAGAGAAAATGGTGGTCAAAGAAGACTAAGGGTAGAGGACAAAGTGGTATGGGTTTAACCACTCTCCACTGCCCCTTCACGTTTCTCCTGTAATAATGGAAGCCTAGTTACACTTCCCATTAACCAAAATAAATCAATATTAAGATAACTTTTAGGCAAAGTTTCAGAGGTTCAGGTCCTAAATTCACCTAACTGGATAGCATTTGTTACCAGTTAGATGGCCGGCATCTTATGTAGGTCAGAATTGTGGGTAGGCAAAAACATGTTTTCATTCTGGCTTTTGGCAGCTATGCTAAGTAGAAAGTCTCAGAAAACTCAGTCGAAGTAGGTAACATGCTCTAGTGCTGCAGTCCTCCTGTACACTTTGGGTTCTGGGATTAAATCTTATGGTAGAAAGAAGTCCATTCAAAGACTAGAAATATAGGATTCCTAACTTTTACCCCATTTCTGGCTGTCCCCAGCCCTTTTCCCAGCAAGTATTCCACTTAATTTATGCCTTCCTTTTTTTCTTTTTAAATAACACACTGGCTTAACTAAAAATTTCTTGCCAAAGTGTGTATAGGAGGTTATTTCCTGGAGCAACGGCAATGTTACCACTGAAGAAAATGATCCTTCATAGCACTACAACTGTAAACTGTCAATGATCCCTCCGGGAGGACAGGAATCCATCCCATGAATGGAATGCTGCTGTGTGTTGGTGAATACAATCGGGTGTGGGTCTTGTATCACAGCTGTACATAGTTCATTAGAGCATTGGCTACGTTTTTCCCAGAAGACGTCAATTTTGCTATATACCTCTCTATTGTCTGACTCTTACTTTCTTCCCAACCCTTATTTTGGTGATATTCTCTGAACATTGGAAGAGTTGAACTAGATGTTTCATTTCGAGCCAAGCATCCCAACATAATCTATTCTTCACACTCTTCTCAGTTAGATTCTCTTACCTACTAATGTAATCAGAAGACTCCTTGATGAAGGCCGGGTTCGGCATTAATCTATGGTCATACACAGTGAAATTTGTAAGGTAGTTTGATAACTTGAGCATTTGGCAAAAGAAAAGGTCTAAATATCCCCGTAGGGCAAATGATCTTTCCAGCCAAGGCTTTTGACCAGGTTTATTGAGACAGACTTGAGTTCCTCTTATGAAGCCTCAAATTTAATTGGAAAGCAATTTGTTACCCCCATAATCATCATCCCACTGCTTCTCCAGTGGGCACATCTTGCCTGGAAGGCCATTATTGTAGCTTATTTGGGTTCACAGCTGGATGGGACCATTGATTGAATTTTATCCCTCAGCAGCATGTATAGCTACAAAGGCTAGCAAGGGAAACCATTAAGTGATAAAGGAATGGAAATTATGAGCACCACAAATTAGTGAGGACAAAGTTAAACAGAAGACACAGAAATGGAGAACTTCCAATAGCTATGCCCTCCAGTGAGTGAATGAACACTGAATAAAACTATTGTCGACAATTATGTTTCTAATATTTTCATTAAAATGTTTACATTTTAGACACTCTTTGTATTGGATCAAGTGTGCTTCTCACCTTTCAACTTTTGAAGAATTATATTAATATAAATACAAACTTAATATGAATAATCTTCAAATATAGAATTTTTCTTCTTTTGAAAACTTATATTTTATTTTGTAAAGACTTTTGAATAACTGTTAGAATTTATTTATACATGACTACTTAGAGTTTCTGTTTCTTCTTGGTTCTATTTGCATAAATACTTTTTCTTATACATATATGTTTGCATCAAAATTTTATGTCACACACTTATCTTTTAAAATTTCCCTGCAGTTTTAACTCTGAACTATTTTTATTTGCTTCCTTTCTATTTTCTTCACTTTGCCTCACATTATATGTTTGAATATTTTGTTAGTTGCATTATAACAAAATTTGGGATTTTTATAGTCTCTTTTTTATATTTTTATTATGTTTTTAAATTTTGTGGGTATTATTATTTTTATAGAAAATTGTCCTTGATTATTGTTCTCTGTTGGACTATAGTTCCTAAGTTAAACACCTAATGCTTTTTTTGTTTTCTTAGTCTAAATACAATATTTTTATAATAAATGTCTACTTAATTAAAACTTAAATGAAGCTTCACAAGTTATTTATTACATGTATGCTTTGAAATTATTTTGGTACTTTACTTTTTGTTATGACCTGTTATTTGACCTGGAAATTATTTCAAACATTTTAAACTCAAAAGTATGTAGAATTTCTATTTACAGTTTTTTAGCATTTATTCATTGCATTGTAAAAGAAAACAAGTCTCTATATAAGTATCATTTTCTTTTTTTGGAAATTTTATTTTTTATTAGATAAATTTATTTACACTTCAAATGTTACTGATTACATATCCATAAGCCCCCATTCCCTCCCCCTTCACCATATCGGTGTTTCCCCCCATCCACTCCCCATTACCACCCCTCATCCGACATTCCCCTGCACTGGGGGACAAACCTTGGCAGGACCAAGGGCTTCCCCTTCCACTGGTGCCCCAACAAGGCTATTCTCTGCTACATACGCAGTGGAGCCCTGGGTCAGTCCATGTATACTCTTTTGGTAGTGGTTTAGTCCCTGGAAGCTCTGGGTGGTTGGCCTTGTTGTCCTTATGGGGTTGCAAGCCCCTTCAGCTCTTTATATCCTTCCTCTAATTTTCCCAAAGGGGGTCCTGTTCTCAGTTCAGTGATTTGCTGCTATCCCTGACCTCTGTATTGGACATGCTGTGGATGTGTCTCTCAGGAAAGAACTATATCCAGTCCCTTTCAGCAGGTACTTTTTGGCTTCATCAATCTTACCTAGTTTTGGTGGCGGTATATATATGGGCCACATGTGGGGTAGGCTGTGAATGGCCATTCCTTCAGTTTCTGCTCTAAACTTTGCCTCCATATAGCCTCCTATGGATATTTTTGTTCCCCCTTTTAAGAAGGAGTGGGAGCATTCACATTTTCATTTTCCTTCTTCTTGAGCTTCCTGTGATCTGTGGATTGCATCTTGGGTAATTTGAGCTTTTGGGCTAATATCCACTTGTCAAGAAGTGCATATCATGTGTGTTTTTCTGTAATTGGGTTACCTCACTCAGGATGATATTTTCTAGTTCATTTTATTTTCCTATGAATTTCATGAAGTCATTGGTTTTGATATCTGAGTAGTAGTCCATTATGTAGATGTACCACATTTTTTAATCTATTCCTCTGTTTAAGGGCATCTGGGATATTTCCAGCTTCTGGCTATTATAATAAGGCTGCTATGAACCTAGTGGAGCATGTGTCTTTGTTGTATGTTAGAGCATCTTTTGGGTATATGCCCAGGAAAGGTATAGTTGGATCCTCAGGTAGTGCAATGTTCAATTTTCTGAGGAACCTCCAGACTGATTTCCAGTGTGGTTGTACCAGTTTGCAATCCCACCAACAATGGAGGAGTGTTCCTCTTTCTCCACATCCTCACCAGAATCTGCTGTCTTCTGAGTTTTTGATCTTAGCCATTCTGACTGGTGTGAGGTGGAATCTCAAGGTTGTTTTGAACTGCATTTCCCTGATGACTAAGGATGTTGAATATTTCTTTAGGTGCTTTATGGCCATTCGATATTCCTCAGCTGAGAATGTTTTGTTTAGCTTTATACCCCATTTTTAATAGTCTTATTTGGCTCTCTGGAGTCTACCTTCGTGAGTTCTTTTTATATTTTGGATATTAGCCCTCTATCAAATGTAGGATTGGTAAAGATCTTTTCCATATCTGTTGGTTTGCCGTTTTGTCCTAATGACAGTGTCCTTTCCCTTACAGAAGCATTACAGTTTTATGAGGTCCCATTTGTCAATTCTTGATCTTAGAGCATAAGCCATTGGTGTTTTGTTCAGGAAAATTTCCCCATTGCCCATGTGATCAAGACTCTTCCCCACTTTTTTTTCTATTAGTTTGAGTGTATCTGGTTTGATGTGGAGGTCCTTGATCCACTTGAACTTAAGCTTTATACAGGGTGATAAGAATGGATTGATTTGTATTCTTCTATATGATGACCTCCAGTTGAACAAGCACCATTTGTTGAAAGTATTATCTTTCTTCCAAAGTATAGTTTTCACATTAATGAAACAATCATATTTCTTCTGTTAAATTTTTAACTATTCATTTCAAACATAAGAAATTAGAATGGTCACACATATCCGTATGTTTACATACAATGTAGTTGGTAAAAGTTAACTGTGTTGCTCAAACTTTTGCATCCTTAATTTTGAGGATCCCAGGGGCTCAGAGATACTGTAGTTCCTTAGAAGATTGTTTCAATCTTCCATGGGAGTTGCTGGACTTGCCTATCAGCTCCAAGAGCACCATTGTTCTTTCTTAGAGCCAAGCACCATTTACTACCTCACTTTTTCTTCTGATAAGCATGAAAGACAGGGCACTTTCCCTTCTGTTTCTCCCCCATCATGCCTCCTGCAAGACTGCACCAAGCTACAAGGGATCTATCTCTGTGCAACACCTGTGGATGGAAAGCCTTACTTCCTCTTCTGCACTGCTAAGTCACAGAAATCCTAGGTACACTACCAGTGGCCTCATACTCATTAAGAATTTTCACTATGTCTTCTTTTCAGAGCTGACAAATGTCTGCTTCTCAAGAATTTTCCTACTTCCTGGTACCATGAAATGCATTAGCTAGAATGAAATGGGCATTTTATATATAACTTGGGAGAGTGACACTTTGGAACAAATCAAACTTTCATAATACATGTGGAATAAATGGACATAATGCAAGAAGAAGGGTCTCCTTAGTAATATAATAAAGTATAAGAAATCACATGTTTTCTCAAAATAATAATCCTTAGCACAAGAATAATATAGTGGTGATCAGTGCCAAGCATTGTTCAATCATTTTCCTTTGCACTCATATCTCTGGGATATTCATTTTGATGATGGAGAAATTGCTATGTCACATTACTCACCAGAAAAAGGTTAGAATGTTGGTTACCTATGATTTATTTTTAAACAACAAATCTGCCTTTTAAAAACCCTTCAGTTCACTCTTTGTGGAGATGGCAAGCCTGCCTCACTTACAAATTCTAAGAGCTGTGGTTGCCTGATCAAGTCCTATACATGGTCAAACCTGGTGACATTTTAGGATAGACTAGACAGTGACGCACAAATACTGAGGTGCTACTAGCATTTAATGGCCAATAGGGAGAGGATAATGAGTTTCCTTTAAAGAGATTAGATCCTACTTGATGGGCCATACTCTACCCGATGACCCTACAGCTATGCATGTTTTGGAAACACAAAATGTACTTGGTAGGTTATAACTTGGTAGGTTATAAGGACATGGCATTGGGAGGATGATGTAAGGGAAGGATGGTTAGATGGAGTGAATATTATAGAGATACATCATACACATGTATGAATTTCTCAAAAATAAATTAAAAATATTACATAACTACACAAAAACAGGTCTTGTGTTTGGGAGGAATAAGATATTTCAGCCAAAATATACCTTGGACTATTCATATCCGAGTAACTCTTCAGATATCCAGAAGGACCTGCGAACTTTGGTGCCTTCACTAGGAAAAGTTCAGTGGGCTTGTGTGTGTGTGTGTGTGTGTGTGTGTGTGTGTGTGCGTGCATGTGTGTGTGTGTCACAAATACCAAGTAATCTAATTTAAGAACAGTACAAGGTTCTTAAAAAAAACTCTAATAGAGGGTGCAAAAGACATGGCGACCAGATATATGTAAACATATTTAGAATACTGGATACAGCTGTTGTGTGCAAGCATAGGGAAGAGCATTACAGAAGCAGACGAAGGAGGATGGAAGGAGGAAGGAGGAAGGAGGATGTGGAAGGAGGAAGACAACAGAAAATAGTTCTCTCATTTTAGGGAAATGAAGCATTTGACCTGGCTGAGATATGGCCAGAGAAAGAGTGTACACCAGACTAACATAAAATATAAGGAAAAGAAAAGAAAAATGAAGAGCATTCAACATTTTTCTCTCCTAAAAAAGATAACACAAAACTTATTTGCATCTTGTAGCACTTGACTTTATGTCTCTGAGTTTTCTCTTACCTGTTATAATCTCCCCTATTAAAACAGAAAATCACATTGGAACCTGCATAAATCACAGGTATCCTTAGTCACAGAAAACTCAGTGGATTATAAAATAGCTGAGGAACATTGCTGGAAAGTTGTCAACGCAAACTTCACCCAGTCCAGTTTTGCTATAGGCCACTTGTACCATAATAATCCTATCCCATTCTCCCCAGGTAGACTTGTATTACTGTTTCAGTGCTAAGACCTTGAAGAATTGGCTTCCAGGATGGCTGGAAGCAAGCACGCCCTCAGTAGATTTCCCCCAATTTTTCAGGCTGAGATGTGGTTCCAAGAATCCTGTGAAGCATTAAGCAATGGCCCTCTGAAACTTATTCACCAACAGTCTTTCATCTTTTCCAATGACCAGAATTGATAATCATATCACTCTTCTCTGGAGTTGTTTGGCTTTTCATAAAGTAATTCTTCCTGACACATGGGCAATGTGTACATAACAGACCAATCTATAAAATCATAGCTAATTTAGGATAACCTTGGTGCATTCTTATATTCATGTTCCTTCAGAAAGAATAAGGTAAGTGGAGAGACCGGCAGAAGTGTGCCGTATTTAAAGGCAGTCATGAGTTACAAATGGATAAGATGGATAATATATTATATATTATTATATTATATATAATTCCATATATGTGGAATTTAGTGGTTTACATGCTGTGAGCTAGGTAGCTCAACAATAGTTGTCTCACAAGTGAATGGGCAAGATGAATGTCACAGAGTCTTATCAGTACTAGAATCCCAGGTAAGTCCTTGAAAGCTGCCTGTCTTCAGCCTGTATTAGAATGTCAAAGCAATGGTTTCTAACACCAGCAAAGGAATGCCATAGTAGCAGGATAGTTAAATCTTCCAGTTAGAGAAGACAGAAAACACTAGCTTCCATCTTTTATGTCATTTTGGTGGCCTGCCATTAGGTGTGGTCCAAATTTGATGTGTTTTCTCGCCCTAAATGATCCAATAAAGAAAATCTCTCCCAGGGCTATCCATCTGATTGAGGTCTTGTTGATCCCAGATGCAGTCAAGATGGCAACTACAAGTAGCTAAAACAGCTATCTACCCATACAACTGCACGTCTTAAGTTCAGAGACTTAATGGGCAACCCATAGTTTGGCTTAACAATGAGCTCACCCTTTTTAGTGTGCATAATATCCCTCATTTTATTTCTTTCTTTCTGGATTTCCCAATAGTTTGCTTATGAAATTCTGAGTCTAAAGACAGCCTCATTTGTAGTTAAAGGAAACAGTACAATTTTTGCAAATATCTGAAGGAGAAAGCGAAGGTAAAAGGTTAAAATGTGCTGAGTGGGTAAGTTTTCAGGTGTCTTTTGCGAGAACTGAAGAGTATCCCATGCCAGCTTTCCTTGTCTGTTGTCTCTGTTCTCCGTTTCTTCTTCCTTCCATCTTCCCCCTCCATTTTCTTACATTGTCTTCTTTCTACATTTTTTTCCTTCCTGACTCCCTCCAACATTCCTATTTCCCTTCCTTTCTCCTTTCCTCCTTCCCTACTTTCCTTTGCCTTCTTACCTCTCTTCTTTCTTCTTCAGTTCAAATAAGTGCCAAATTAGGATACAATGAGTAAACCATGTTTATCACAATCTCTTATGTACAATGATGACATTAGACTTATATGTTAAGGACTTTAAGAAAGAAAAATGCTAATAGAAGCAGAGTTTATAACATGTGTTTTACGTACCTGAAACAGAACCTTTGATTTTTCACAAATGTAAAAACGTATTTACAGAATCCACAGTATCTTACTTTCTCTATATTATTGTCCCATTGTCCCAGCAATCTTTTTTTTTTCTTGCCTAATAGGACACAGGTGTTTGACCATTGATTGATGGCATGAAGCAGTAAAGTGCTAACATCTCCTTTTATTATGTGCCCATGCAGATATAGTCTAATTGTACCAATATTGTTATGTTTAAGCAAATATACACATTTTCATGGAGTGTATCCCCAGAAGAGTCATCTTCCTGGCGTCTGGTCACTTGTCATACAAGGTTGTTTGAAGGTGGCTGAAGAAGAGCTACTTTCTCAGATGTTCATTTTGACCTAGAGCTTCCACTGGAAATTTCAGAAAGATTGCCTATAGATTATGCTGGCAAGTCAAATATGTGGGAAAACTTTGATGCAGTAGTTCCCAAATTGTAAATTATCACTGAGAGCAAGTCAAAGAATGGTGCTGCTCATGCAATAATGTTAATAAGGAAGGAGAGAAGCAGCTTGGGGATTCCCCTAGAAGGGAATTGGCAGAGTCCCCAAGGAGATGGAAGGCAGGGCTGGAGGCTAACAGTTGAGAGCTGGAAAAAGGCTCAGAAAGAGAAGAGTGGAGAAACACGAGGAAGAGGAATCCCAGGACAGCTGCAGAGCAGGAGGTTTGACAAAGATGTGGAAGGTCAGTACCACATTCTCATGTAAGCAATGTATGCAGGGAACACAGGCAAAACTAAGAACAAAAGAAGAACAATAAAATCTGATTGTCAAAATTTAAATATAGTAATAGTTACCTAATGATGTTTATTATGTTTCAATACTGCCTTAAGTACTATGGGGAAAATAAAACTGAAAATTTAACTTCTAACTCTAAAATTAAACAATTTTTCAGCAATCTACAAAGAATTTAAATTTGAAGTTTTTCTTTGTAAAAATGTGGGTATTGGACTTTCAGAACTATTCATTTAATTGATAGAGAAATTACATATACACATATAAAATATAAGGTGTATGACACACATATAACATAATACCCTTAAAGATATGCCTACCCATCCTTTTATATATCAACATTTCTTTGTGTACTAAGCATCTGAATAGAATTTTACACTATATATAAACATCCTGTTATCGCTAACACTGATGAATACATCTTTGTGATGACTGACTGTTTTATTGTACTAGGCAATGTTCTTGAAAAGATGAGCTTAGTATTTCCGGAAAAGTTGACGGGAAGCTGTGTAATGTTAGAAAACTGACCCGAGTCTTCAGAAGTGGAGAGGACATAATTCTTCAAACCAGTAAATCATGAATCAAGGGTGCAGAGAATGTTCTGTCGACCAGCCCTGTGCAAAAGAGTAAAACAGTAGCTGAATAAAGCCTCGTTCTAGAACGAGATAAAAAGACGATATGAATATTGACAACTCTGTAGGTTCATAGTTGAGGATTTTATTTGTTGTTATTGTTGCTGATGGTTTGTTTGGCTTGACTTGCTTTTGGTGTAAATATACAATTCTTATATTCATTGTTTTCCTTTTGCAAATGTCCGTGTCCTTACAAGTTACCTTCTGAGGGAAACACATGGGTCTGTGAGTGACTATCATGTATTTCACACACGAAATTTACCTATAAAGAGGTTGCCTGTCTTCTTAGAAGAGTTCATACTAAAGTATTCATGTAGGTATGACCTTATGCTGGCATAAGACAGTGATTATGGAAGGAAAGGAAAGGAAGAATGGCCAAAAGAGTTATAGGTTAAATTATAGTCATACAATGTATTATCAGGGCTGGAGATTAGATGATTCTGGAAATGGAACAGAAGAGAAAACCTTGTAAAGGAGCCTGGGGCAAGAAACGAGAAGCAAAACAAATGTAAGAAAAAGCAAAGAGTCCTGGACCCTGGCTTAGAATTATTTTACAGAAGACAGAAACATGTTCAAAGAGAAAATGGAAATTTTTCATAATTGCTAAGGTGATTTCAAGAGATTGTTATATATACATTACTAACTTTTTATAGAGATTTTACATTGCTGTCTCCATCTTTTCTTGAGCGCTCAATTTTGCTACTGTGATCCCTCCTCTTCTTTCTATCCCTCAGTCACTTCTGAATGGTTGTCTTACTAAAGTGTCACTTTGGCTTTTTGTTTACTATGTGACAAGTCAGCCTCCCCAACAGTGATGCTTATCCCTTAAACTAGGTGTTCTTGGCCCTGCTGCTGAGTTCTCCTTAAGCACCAGATGCCTTTTCTTATTGTAACATCAACCTCCATTTTCACACAATGCTTGATGTTCTTCTGCTGCGTCAACTCTGACACCCCTTAAATCATGAGTCACTTAAAGCAGGAAATAGTGAATCCGTGTAGAAATGTATGGTCTCCACCATGTGGTACTGAGAAACACTTTGAGAATGTATTTGAAACATATCTCAAAGGTCAACACCCTCACTTGACTTTTCCTCTCATTTTCTCTCCATGTAAGGTATATAGCCTTTCAACTTCAAAAATATTATCAGGTCCCAGCAAGTATCTGAAATTGGTCCCAGTAAATTTATTTTTCAATTCATTTCATCTACCCTGGAAATACAGATTGAGGGATTGTTCAAGAAATGGATATTCTGCTTTTTTTCACATTTCCCTTAATTTTATAGTTTGATTATTCTCGCTAGTAGAGACATCATTTAAAAAATTGCCAGGATTGATTCAACATTTTAAAACTTTAAAACTTTAAAACATCAGCAGCTCTCTGCTCCCAGACCCGGTGAGAGAGAGACCCAACTGCCTGGTCAGGTGGGCACTCCTGAGGCTGCAGAGCAGAAGAGACCACCAACACTGCTCACCCCTGCCCACATCCCTGGCCCAAGAGGAAAATGTATAAGGCCTCTGGGCTCCCGTGGGGGAGGGCCCAGGAGCGGCAGGACCCCTGCCAGAGACACCTCCGGAACCTGAAGAAAACAGACCAGATAAACAGTTCTTTGCACACAAATCCCGTGGGAGGGAGAGCTAAACCTTCAGAGAGGCAGACAAGCCTGGGAAACCAGAAGAGACTGCTCTCTGCACACACATCTCGGACGCCAGAGGAAAAAGCCAAAGACCATCTGGAACCCTGGTGCAGTGAAGCTCCCGGAAGGGGCGGCACAGGTCTTCCTGGTTGCTGCCGCTGCAGAGAGCCCGTGGGCAGCACCCCACGAGCGAACTTGAGCCTCAGGACCACAGGTAAGAGCAAATTTTCTGCTGCAAGAAAGCTGCCTGGTGAACTCAAGACACAGGCCCACAGGAACAGCTGAAGACCTGTAGAGAGGAAAAACTACACGCCCGAAAGCAGAACACTCTGTCCCCATAACTGACTGAAAGAGAGGAAAACAGGTCTACAGCACTCCTGACACACAGGCTTATAGGACAGTCTAGCCACTGTCAGAAATAGCAGAACAAAGTAACACTAGAGATAATCTGATGGCGAGAAGCAAGCACAGGAACCGAAGCAACAGAAACCAAGACTACATGGCACCATCAGAGCCCAATTCTCCCATCAAAACAAAAATGGAATATCCAAACACACCAGAAAAGCAAGATCTAGTTCCAAAATCATTTTTGATCATGATCCTGGAGGACTTCAAGAAAGACATGAACAACTCCCTTAGAGAACAAGTAGAAGCCTACAAAGAGGAATCGCAAAAATGCCTGAAAGAATCGCAAAAATCCCTGAAAGAATTCCAGGAAAACATAAATAAACAAGTAGAAGCCCATAGAGAGGAGACACAAAAATCCCTGAAAGAATTCCAGGAAAACACAATCAAACAGTTGAAGGAATTAAAAATGGAAATAGAAGCAATCAAGAAAGAACACATGGAAACAACCCTGGATATAGAAAACCAAACGAAGAGACAAAGAGCTGTAGATACTAGCTTCACCAACAGAATACAAGAGATGGAAGAGAGAATCTCAGGAGCAGAAGATTCCATAGAAATCATTGACTCAACTGTCAAAGATAATGTAAAGCGGAAAAAGCTACTGGTCCAAAACATACAGGAAATCCAGGACTCAATGAGAAGATCAAACCTAAGGATAATAGGCATAGAAGAGAGTGAAGACTCCCAGCTCAAAGGACCAGTAAATATCTTCAACAAAATCATAGAAGAAAACTTCCCTAACCTAAAAAAAGAGATACCCATAGACATACAAGAAGCCTACAGAACTCCAAATAGATTGGACCAGAAAAGAAACACCTCCCGTCACATAATTGTCAAAACACCAAACGCACAAAATAAAGAAAGAATATTAAAAGCAGTAAGGGAAAAAGGTCAAGTAACATATAAAGGGAGACTTATCAGAATCACACCAGACTTCTCGCTAGAAACTATGAAGGCCAGAAGATCCTGGACTGATGTCATACAGACCCTAAGAGAACACAAATGCCAGCCCAGGTTACTGTATCCAGCAAAACTCTCAATTAACATTGATGGAGAAACCAAGATATTCCATGACAAAACCAAATTTACACAATATCTTTCTACAAATCCAGCACTACAAAGGATAATAAAGGGTAAAGCCCAACATAAGGAGGCAAGCTATACCCTAGAAGAAGCAAGAAACTAATCGTCTTGGCAACAAAACAAAGAGAATGAAAGCACACAAACATAACCTCACATCCAAATATGAATATAACGGGAAGCAATAATCACTATTCCTTAATATCTCTCAATATCAATGGCCTCATCTCCCCAATAAAAAGACATAGATTAATAAATTGGATACGCAACGAGGACCCTGCATTCTGCTGCCTACAGGAAACACACCTCAGAGACAAAGACAGACACTACCTCAGAGTGAAGGGCTGGAAAACAAATTTCCAAGCAAATGGTCAGAAGAAGCAAGCTGGAGTAGCCATTCTAATATCAAATAAAATCAATTTCCAACTAAAAGTCATCAAAAAAGATAAGGAAGGACACTTCATATTCATCAAAGGAAAAATCCACCAAGATGAACTCTCAATCCTAAATATCTATGCCCCAAATACAAGGGCACCTACATACGTAAAAGAAACCTTACTAAAGCTCAAAACACACATTGCACCTCACACAATAATAGTGGGAGATTTCAACACCCCACTCTCATCAATGGACAGATCATGGAAACAGAAATTAAACAGTGATGTCGACAGACTAAGAGAAGTCATGAGCCAAATGGACTTAACGGATTTATAGAACATTCTATCCTAAAGCAAAAGGATATACCTTCTTCTCAGCTCCTCATGGTACTTTCTCCAAAATTGACCATATAATTGGTCAAAAAACGGGCCTCAACAGGTACAGAAAGATAGAAATAATCCCATGCGTGCTATCGGACCACCACGGCCTAAAACTGGTCTTCAATAACAATAAGGGAAGAATGCCCACATATACGTGGAAATTGAACAATGCTCTACTCAATGATAACCTGGTCAAGGAAGAAATAAAGAAAGAAATTAAAAACTTTTTAGAATTTAATGAAAATGAAGATACAACATACTCAAACTTATGGGACACAATGAAAGCTGTGCTAAGAGGAAAACTCATAGTGCTGAGTGCCTGCAGAAAGAAACAGGAAAGAGCATATGTCAGCAGCTTGACAGCGCACCTAAAAGCTCTAGAACAAAAAGAAGCAAATACACCCAGGAGGAGTAGAAGGCAGGAAATAAACTCAGAGCTGAAATCAACCAAGTAGAAACAAAAAGGACCATAGAAAGAATCAACAGAACCAAAAGTTGGTTCTTTGAGAAAATCAAGAAGATAGATAAACCCTTAGCCAGACTAACGAGAGGACACAGAGAGTGCGTCCAAATTAACAAAATCAGAAATGAAAAGGGAGACATAACTACAGATTCAGAGGAAATTCAAAAAATCATCAGATCTTACTATAAAAACCTATATTCAACAAAATTTGAAAATCTTCAGGAAATGGACAATTTCCTAGACAGATACCAGGTATTGAAGTTAAATCAGGAACAGATAAACCAGTTAAACAACCCCATAACTCCTAAGGAAATAGAAGCAGTCATTAAAGGTCTCCCAACCAAAAAGAGCCCAGGTCCAGACGGGTTTAGTGCAGAATTCTATCAAACCTTCATAGAAGACCTCATACCAATATTATCCAAACTATTCCACAAAATTGAAACAGATGGAGCACTACCGAATTCCTTCTACAAAGCCACAATTACTCTTATACCTAAACCACACAAAGACACAACAAAGAAAGAGAACTTCAGACCAATTTCCCTTATGAATATCGACGCAAAAATACTCAATAAAATTCTGGCAAACCGAATTCAAGAGCACATCAAAACAATCATACACCATGATCAAGTAGGCTTCATCCCAGGCATGCAGGGATGGTTTAATATATGGAAAACCATCAACGTGATCCATTATATAAACAAACTGAAAGAACAGAACCACATGATCATTTCATTAGATGCTGAGAAAGCATTTGACAAAATTCAACACCCCTTCATGATAAAAGTCCTGGAAAGAATAGGAATTCAAGGCCCATACCTAAACATAGTAAAAGCCATATACAGCAAACCAGTTGCTAACATTAAACTAAATGGAGAGAAACTTGAAGCAATCCCACTAAAATCAGGGACTAGACAAGGCTGCCCACTCTCTCCCTATTTATTCAATATAGTTCTTGAAGTTCTAGCCAGAGCAATCAGACAACAAAAGGAAATCAAGGGGATACAGATCGGAAAAGAAGAGGTCAAAATATCACTATTTGCAGATGACATGATAGTATATTTAAGTGATCCCAAAAGTTCCACCAGAGAACTACTAAAGCTGATAAACAACTTCAGCACAGTGGCTGGGTATAAAATTAACTCAAATAAATCAGTTGCCTTCCTCTATACAAAAGAGAAACAAGCCGAGAAAGAAATTAGGGAAACGACACCCTTCATAATAGACCCAAATAATATAAAGTACCTCGGTGTGACTTTAACCAAGCAAGTAAAAGATCTGTACAATAAAAACTTCAAGACACTGAGGAAAGAAATTGAAGAAGACCTCAGAAGATGGAAAGATCTCCCATGCTCATGGATTGGCAGGATTAATATAGTAAAAATGGCCATTTTACCAAAAGCAATCTACAGATTCAATGCAATCCCCATCAAAATACCAATCCAATTCTTCAAAGAGTTAGACAGAAAAATTTGCAAATTCATCTGGAATAACAAAAAACCCAGGATAGCTAAGGCTATCCTCAACAATAAAAGGACTTCAGGGGGAATCACTATCCCTGAACTCAAGCAGTATTACAGAGCAATAGTGATAAAAACTGCATGGTATTGGTACAGAGACAGACAGATAGACCAATGGAATAGAATTGAAGACCCAGAAATGAACCCACACACCTATGGTCACTTGATTTTTGACAAAGGAGCCAAAACCATCCAATGGAAAAAAGATAGCATTTTCAGCAAATGGTGCTGGTTCAACTGGAGGGCAACATGTAGAAGAATGCAGACCGATCCATGCTTATCACCCTGTACAAAGCTTAAGTCCAAGTGGATCAAGGACCTCCACATCAAACCAGACACACTCAAACTAATAGAAGAAAAACTAGGGAAGCATCTGGAACACATAGGCACTGGAAAAAATTTCCTGAACAAAACACCAATGGCTTATGCTCTAAGATCAAGAATCGACAAATGGGATCTCATAAAACTGCAAAGCTTCTGTAAGGCAAAGGACACTGTGGTTAGGACAAAACGGCAACCAACATTTGGAAAAGATCTTTACCAATCCTACAACAGATAGAGGCCTTATATCCAAAATATACAAAGAACTCAAGAAGTTAGACCGCAGGGAAACAAATAACCCTATTAAAAAATGGGGTTCAGAGCTAAACAAAGAATTCACAGCTGAGGAATGCCGAATGGCTGAGAAACACCTAAAGAAATGTTCAACATCTTTAGTCATAAGGGAAATGCAAATCAAAACAACCCTGAGATTTCACCTCACACCAGTGAGAATGGCTAAGATCAAAAACTCAGGTGACAGCTGAT
This sequence comes from Rattus norvegicus, assembly GCF_021556685.1. Classification (NCBI taxonomy): domain Eukaryota; kingdom Metazoa; phylum Chordata; class Mammalia; order Rodentia; family Muridae; genus Rattus; species Rattus norvegicus. The sequence continues at coordinate 20,710,202 of NC_141551.1, read as the reverse complement.
GCTGGCGAGGATGTGGAGAAAGAGGAACACTCCTCCATTGTTGGTGGGATTGCAGACTGGTAAAACCATTCTGGAAATCAGTCTGGAGGTTCCTCAGAAAATTGGACATTGAACTGCCTGAGGATCCAGCTATACCTCTCTTGGGCATATACCCAAAAGATGCCTCAACATATAAAAGAGACACGTGCTCCACTATGTTCATCGCAGCCTTATTTATAATAGCCAGAAAATGGAAAGAACCCAGATGCCCTTCAACAGAGGAATGGATACAGAAAATGTGGTACATCTACACAATGGAATATTACTCAGCTATCAAAAACAACGAGTTTATGAAATTCGTAGGCAAATGGTTGGAACTGGAAAATATCATCCTGAGTGAGCTAACCCAATCACAGAAAGACATACATGGTATGCACTCATTGATAAGTGGCTATTAGCCCAAATGCTTGAATTACCCTAGATCCCTAGAACAAACGAAACTCAAGACGGATGATCAAAATGTGAATGCTTCACTCCTTCTTTAAATGAGGAAAAAGAATACCCTTGGCAGGGAAGGGAGAGGCAAAGATTAAAACAGAGACTGAAGGAACACCCATTCAGAGCCTGCCCCACATGTGGCCCATACATATACAGCCACCCAATTAGACAAGATGGATGAAGCAAAGAAGTGCAGACCGACAGGAGCCGGATGTAGATCGCTCCTGAGAGACACAGCCAGAATACAGCAAATACAGAGGCGAATGCCAGCAGCAAACCACTGAACTGAGAATAGGTCCCCTGTTGAAGGAATCAGAGAAAGAACTGGAAGAGCTTGAAGGGGCTCGAGACCCCAAAAGTACAACAATGCCAAGCAACCAGAGCTTCCAGGGACTAAGCCACTACCTAAAGACTATACATGGACTGACCCTGGACTCTGACCCCATAGGTAGCAATGAATATCCTAGTAAGAGCACCAGTGGAAGGGGAAGCCCTGGGTCCTGCTAAGACTGAACCCCCAGTGAACTAGTCTATGGGGGGAGGGCGGCAATGGGGGGAGGGTTGGGAGGGGAACACCCATAAGGAAGGGGAGGGGGGAGGGGGATGTTTGCCCGGAAACCGGGAAAGGGAATAACATTCGAAATGTATATAAAAAATACTCAAATTAATAAAAAAAAAAAAACTTTAAAACATTAAAAACTTCTGTTGATGTTCTAGTGGCTTCTTGCCACTTCTTCAAGCTCAGGCAGAGTGATGTCAGCTGATACAGACTCTCGTGGAGTTTTGCAAGCACAGACTCATGTGCTGAGGTCAGACACGACACATGATGTTTGGAAGGAGTATAAATAGGACACAGTGGACAGTGACGTGGTGTTGCCTAGCTAGCCTTGCAACCCTTCATTGATCTTGTGTCTTCAGGAAGGGAGGCACTGTAGAGAACTTCTGCTGACATCACAGGTGGCCACTGTTGTTCCTGCTGACTTGTGTAGATTCGGTTGCAGCCTATCTGATTCTACTATGCTGTAGTCCTGCTGCCGCTCCCTGTTTGTTATCTTGACACTACAGAACTGCACTGCTGGTATATTTATGAAATGTTTGTAAATAGATCGTGCTGCCTCTGTTGATTTCTGTGAACTGAACATCTGATTTTCTGAAAATACCAATTGGATTAGCTCCAAAGAAGAATTGTTACACATGTACACTTCCCCTGTATCCTTAATAACCTTTCTTTAATACTTCTTCTGGTGGGTGGTGGGCTAGAAGGGAGGTTAAAGCATTCAAGAGCACATATTCAAAGTAGATTGTGAAAAACCAAAGCTTATAGAGTGCAGAGGTTACATAGAAAGTTTTAGAGGAAGAAAGGGAAAGGAGGAAATTATGTAATTTTAATTTGAATATGAAGGAAATAATTATTTAGAGTAAAATAAAAGCTTCAGGGGAAAATCTTTTGACTTTAAGATAAGACTAGTTCTTATCTTCAATTTTTAGTTTAACACCCAATGTGTTTCCTCTTCCATATTGGTTGTTACTTAAACATCAATATCATAAACTGTTGTGACCTTCTTAGCAAACTGTTAGAGCTAATGATCAGAATAAAACATTGTCTGTTTAGTTTTAACACAATACACAGACGTTATCTTAATCTATGAGATTTTTCTTGGAGATACACACACACACACAAACACACACAGACAGACAGACAGACAGACAGACAGACACACACACACACACACACATATATGGAATATTCTTTTCCCTTTTATTAGAACAGCCATTCCTACCAGTATACTTTCTTATTCTATTTTCAAAATTTGCCTTTTGTCTATTCTTTTTCCCAATCATTCTGTCTCTAAGCTTTTCTAAGAAATCAATGTCACAATGCCACTTATCTTTGTTTCTTCTAGGTTTACTTCTAATATTTACTGTAAAACTTTTCTAAACTCAAGACTGTATGCAAATATCTGTGCATCCATTTAGGACATGTTTTATTAATCATTATATAGAGTAGCGCTGATAATACTACCATGACAAAACTATACAAAATTAATATTTTAAAAGATGTCATTCGTCGAAAAAAATGAAGACATCAATTTGACTTTCTTTCTCATAGCAACCAAGGTGAGGATTTGAAAATGTCAGTGTATCTGGTCCAGAGATACAAGAGGATTCTAATATTTCTAATATGTGGTCTCCAAATTTCTTCTCACGTACACTTACAGTATGTCGTACCAAACTCACAGGGAAGAGGTAGGATGATCAGAGGTGGGAGTGTCCTGCTGCATCTACTCATAGATATAGGGCATATTTGTACCAAATGATAATATTTGTGCCAAATGATCAAAGCAATTTACAACAGGCCAGAGCCATTTTAAATTTAGGGAGAGATGTCAAATTATGGCTTCAGCCCTTACTGTGAAGAAGGACTGAGCAGATTTATTACTAGCAAGAGTTGTAAGTCTCTGACACATCTAAATAAGAAAGAAGTCAAAAGGATCCTAAAGTGAAAACTGTATTATGCTACTGAATATTCAAATGTAATCGGAGAAGGCAACATACTTAGAAATAGCTGTAATCATACACAAAAGCCAGGTGAGTGGTATTTGTGAATCATAAGACTAAGAAATTCACAGACCAGTTAAAGGTCTCTATTGCCATGACAGAAAAGTTTCAGAACCTTGACAAGGAATTATGTGCCCTTTGAAGGATGAACAGAGTTTCAGCAAGTGAAAGTAACTGTAAGAAATTTATCCCTTGCCCCAAGAACTCTGCTGCTCAGTCATTTTTTTCCTTAAACATAGATTTCTTACCATGCATAAAACAGACCACATGTATCAGGAGTCTGTCTGTCTATCACCTCTCTCTCTCTCTCTCTCTCTCTCTCTCTCTCTCTCTCTCTCTCTCTCTCTCTCTGCCTGTGTTTCTCTTTCTTCCCTTCTTTCCTTTTTCTGTCTACCTATCTCTCTCTCTATCTCTATACGTATATCTACGTCTACATCTATATCTATATCATCTATCTATCATTTTTGTCCTCCTCTATTGTCTTGGCTTTTCTTTCTTTCTTTGAAGAAAAATTTCACAGTTTACTTTATAGCCTCAGCAACTCAGAGTTCACTTTATAGAGAAGACTAGGTCTTGAATTTACCATGATCCTCCTGCCTCCTGAGTGCTGGGATTATGCGGTTTCATTCTATTCAGCTACATGATTGGTGTTATAAAAGCATGGTGCTTTCTACTCTTCACTGATTTTAGAAATATTTGTATTACATGAGAATAGAGCACTTGATTTCTGAATATTATATATAGTGCATTATATAAAATTAAAGAACGATAATAAATAAACTGAACTCAGATGTACTCACAACTGTACCTTGGAAATCCTGTGCTACTCTGCCAAGTTTAGGTTAGGAATGACATGCTGTTCTCGATTCATGAGTTTCCTAGAGACTTCCTGATATAAGCAACCTTCAGTCCTTTGGTACTCATGTGGGACTTGTTCACATTATTTTAATCTTCAATAATTAATTAATTAATATGTTGTACTGCTTATTTTTTACTTCCAAATAAAATGATATGATTGGATTTAATATCAAACATGTGATAGGCATATCAACTCCAATCCAAGTATACAAAAGGCATATCAGCACCCACACAATAAACAGCAGTGTTTCTATTAGCATACATAAAAACTTCACTGTTCTACATTAACTGATAAAATTCAAATATGTCAGGGATGCAGTATGGTAAACAGCATCAAAGGTCATTTATCTATTATGTTAAAATCATGCCAGGAATCAAATGTTGGAGGATTATCTGATATCTTCCTTGTCTCTTTGTTAGGTGTTTTGGGGAATTGGATCTAGGGACTAATATTTGGTAAGCTAACTCACATTCCTGATTCCAGACTTATTTTCAAAGTCTTAACATGAGCTATATATGTATAGAGGACTTATATCCCTATGCTCTGTGAGCAGCTGGGAGAAACAGACAATCTGGATAGCACACATTTCATTTTTACCTGGAAAAGCCCTTGAATGACTGCACATACATTTCCAAGATTTTATTTGGCATACTATTGTCATGTTGCTACAATTGACAGCAAAAGGAGGTAGAGAGTGTTTTCATGGGAAAGCTATGTGCCTAGCTGCTCTGTCCCTACAAATTAAATGGCAGTGAACATTTACCACACATCCTCATCTTCAGCACATGCATCAATGCTTGGAAATACCACCAATGAGGCTTTAAGTTCAGCTATTAGCACTCTTCAGTTGTAAGTACATTTGAATTTAGTTTATTAATTTATTATTATATGTAATTGCATTTGCATAGTTTATTTATAATATACATAATTTATTTAATAAATGATTCCTGATGTGCTAGTTTCCTTAGATGAAGTCAGTGGTTTCACATAGGAATAAAAGTCGCTTTATACTGTAATTCTACTTAGTGTAGTTCCTTGCTCTACCCAAAGGAAGAAATGTCATGATTACCTATTTTTCTTTCCTATGCAGTATCTAAATATACCTATGAGAACTTCTTTTTATGAAGCATGATCATACATACTTTTCATTAAAAATTCTACATTTACATTTTAATTTGTTTGCATTTCAATTGCATGCCTTCTTATATTTAATATCTAGGTGGTGGTATGTTATAAATATACCTCACTTCATGATGAAGGGTCAATTTTTAATCGTGAGTACACAGGTTTTTAAAGTTCCACTCTAC